>NC_057797.1:383496389-383502134 GCF_018294505.1 Triticum aestivum
CACGGTAGTAGTAATGATATTACTACATATGATCACGTATTAGTTGAGTCACTTATTTGGGACACAATGAGTATTATTCGACACATGCAATTATGTTGTAAACAGTACCTGCAATTATGCGTGCGCATTGTTTTTTTAAAGATATGCGCACAGTGTTGGATGCCAGCTCGGGCAGTTCCCGATTCGGTATCTGGGTATTCCCATACACTATCAGCGTTTAACTATCGTTGAGTGGAAGCACGTGAAAGAGAGACTTGAGAAACGGCTAGCCAGTTGGAAAGCCAAACTCTTGTCATATGGGGGCGATTGGTCTTAATCAATTCCGTCCTAAGCAACATGATTTTATATATGTTGTCATTTTTCCATCTACCGAAAGGGGTTCTTAAGCGTCTCGATTACTTTAGATCCAGGTTTTTTTGGCAGTGTGAGAATGAATCAAAGAAATATCGACTGGCTAGGTGGACGGTATTATGTCGGCCTAAAAGGCAAGGGGGATATGGAATTCAGGACCTTGAGATTAAAAATATTGCTCTTCTCAACAAATGGGTTTATAAACTACCCACTGAGGATGGAGTATGGCAGGAAATCATTCGTAACAAGTACGTGGAATCCAAAGTCATTTCTCAAGTCCATTGAAAACCTGGTGACTCACATTTTTGTCTGGAGTCATGAAGGCCAAGGAATTTTTTTTCCAATTTGGGACTTTCTCGGTTAGGGATGGTTCCCAGGTTCGATTCTGGGAAGACACCTCGCTAGGGACTACACCACTCATGGTGCAATACTCGAGTTTGTATAGGATTGTTAGACATAAATTTGTCACCATCAAACAAGTTTTGGGACAAGAAAACTCTGATATTTCTTTCCGTAGGGACCTTTTAGGACCTCGCCTGGTAGCTTGGAATGAGCTACTCATACGTCTAGAGGCTATTCAGCTGTCAGATGAACCGAACATCTTTCGATGAAATTTGCTTCAGAATGGCAAGTTTACAGTCAAATCCTTGTATGATGCAATGGTTCATTGTGATGTTCCGGTTGATAGCAGGAAATTGTGGAAGCTTAAAACCCCTCTAAGAGTGAAGATATTCCTCTGGTTCCTAAACAAAGAAGTCATCTTAACTAGAGATAATCTGGCACGACGCAACTGGCAAGGCACCAAGGTGTGTCTTTTGCCAACATGACGAGTCTATTAAGCACTTTTTTTAGTGTAAGTTCGCTCGGGCGGTTTGGGCCGTAGTTCAAGTAACTTCAAATTTATACCCACCACGTAATGCTCGTAACATGTTCGACAACTGGTTGATGGGTATTGATAAACAATTTTCTGCATATATTCTTGTGGGGACGGCTGCCTTATGTTGGGCATTGTGGCTTACGAGGAATGATGTGGTTTTTAATAAAAAATGTGTTTCAGCTCCTATGCAGGTTATTCATGTATGTATGCGATGGCTCCGTACTTGATCTATCCTGCAGAGGCCGGAGGATAGGGACCTTTTTATGATGGCGTCTACGCGACAGTAGCGTTCGGACAGGGAGGTTTTCTCCCCCATGGATGGTGGTGTGATCTCCGGATAGGATCTGCCACATCATAGGCTTGGACTAATTTATCTTTTTGAAGTTGTAAAACGGTTTTATTTTTTGAATCGGTTGGACTTTTTGGCTGTGTGCATTAAGTTATGCAGAGGCCGGGCATTCTTTAGATGCGATTGTATCACCTCGATATATCAATTCAATGAAATGTCTTTTATCGAAAAAATACGCACAGTGTTGGTAACCGAAAGCTGAACTCCATAACAGTAGCTCACATTGTTGGCATATGCTCGCAGGGAACATCAAGGTACAGTAGCAAGCTCATGTTCAGTGCCGTGCTGGTATTCTTGACATCTCACTCTCTCACCTCCGCTGAGCTAGAATTGAAGGAGGAGAAGAAAGAGGTACGTGATATCTCTTGCTTTTGCTTGTGCGGTTGTCATGGCACATGGCTTGCCTGTTCTTTTCACACACATTTTTCTCCCATCGATCTGAGCAACTGCAACGAGCCATTACTTGCCACCAACAAGCTCCTATCATTGCCCTAAGGAGAGGAAGATTGGGCTACAAAGCTTTTGTTCCTTGCTCAAGGAAAAAATAGCACCAGCCCACCCTTGTGCTTTTGATTTATTACATTGTTTAGTTCATGATGAATTACTCTTACCCCACAAAGACAGTAAAACATGAACAGTAAATTATTGTGGTAATATTAAATTGTTAGCTCTTTCTTCTTCCTTTCTTGTGCATATTGTGGAGGGGAGACGAAATTTTGTAGAAGTCAACTGCCGTGGATTAAACAAAGGTGGCAGGAGTGAAGTCAACTTGTATTCTAGTTATAGAGAAGAAGAGGAGTGGAGTCAACTTCAAATATATAAGATGTTCTCTTTTTTCCCAAATTTTGTAATGTAAGCTTCATGTCTTCGCATGGGACCAAAGGTCCAAGGAAGTTGTTTACATATTTGGCAGTGTACTATGGCAAAATAATACGATCTTTGTGTATTTCCCTGGGACCAAAATAAGAGAGTTGTTGTACAGGTATTAAGGCCAGGTTATTCAGGTTGTATCTGGTCACGTTAGTTGGGGACCAGAGTGATTTAAACTATTATCCTAAGAGCACCAATTCCTTGTCTATTATCTTATAGTTAGCATGGCTAGAATCAGAATATTTAGTACAAACCCCTTTAACTTTTCGAAGTGAGAGGGTACATTATCTTAACTCCTCAGTTTGAAGATTAATTTATGAATGTACTCAGCCATATTCAGTGTAATCTCACTAACTTTATGAGCTATTCTTGGATTCATCTAATTACCACTGTCACTCAGTATAGGTTTAGTGGTATATATACCAATTTGAACTTGTGCTTGGCAAGCAAAAGGGAAAATATAGCACGTGTACTTGGAGTAGGGCGTTTAGGAGACCGAGCTCCACGTAGGCCTTAATTTTGAAAATTTCAAAATTCAATCTTTTCAGTTTCAAAATATGCTAGAAAAATACCCATGTACACAAGGATGTAATGTGTATATGTGAAAATTTTCAGAATGAAATACCTTGAATTGCGAGCTGCACAAAAAATACACAGTCATGAACTTTGAGGATGAACATTACATATGTGAAAAGCTATAGATTTGTTTTTTTTTCTGTAGCCCTCATTTAATGTATTTCAACCTGAAAATGTATACACATGTACATTATATCTCTAGGTATATGTGTATTTTTTCAAAAAAAATAAAACTGATAAGTTTGAATTTTGACGTTTACAAATTTGGCCTCCGTGGAGCTCAACCCCCGTTTGGCATTTTTGGTGTACTTAACACTTGTGAACGAGATCATAAAACCCTAGTCGGGTACTTGTGTACTGTAGTAGCATATTAGTACTACTACTTGGAGTGTAAGATATTGTTTCAGGTGAGGTTAGGCCCTCTTTCCATTTGTTTATTGAACAAATTAGAGAGGTGAAAGTTTATGTGCATGCATGGTACTAGCTGCGCTACTTTTTCTTCTCTTGTAAAGAGGCCATGTCTCGAATCTCCAAGCACTTTCTATCTGTTTGCAAGAGATAGGGTGTACTACACCTGGGTCTTGTTTATTGATCTCTTCGTATTTTATAGTAAGATAGTGTTACGAGCTCTATTTAGATGCCTCAATCTAGAAAGCATCTGAAATTTGAGTTGTAGCTAGATCAATGAAAAAACAAAGACCTAAGAGCATCTACAACCATAGTTCACAAATCATGATCACCATACGTCTGTCTGTGAACTCGTTCATGAATAGTGGATGGTGATCCCGCAAGTGTTCATGTCAACAACCGTGTGCCTCGTTCTAAAACCCCCAATTCCATACAACCTTCATGCAACGTAAAAACAACATACATAGTTCAAGACACATAGCATAGGGGAGTTCACACATGCCAACGGACTATAAAATATTGACATATTCTACTAGCTATGAAGTATGGTTATGAAGGAAGTTCATCCACGACCACGCTTGCCCTTGTTGTCTTTGTTGCGGAAGTAGCAGTTGAAGACGCAATATAAGTAGAGCCGGGTCTGCTAACTACCGGAGCTGTCGGATCCATCACCGGCATTCTCCTCCTCCTCTTTGGGGCAGTCCAACGAGGGCACATACTACCCGAGTTTACTCCATTACAACGGTGGACGGTTCATATTAGTTAGTCCCTGCCGTAAATGTCTATTTTTACACAACAAAAAAGCATAGAAACACAATCACTCACAATGCAAATTGCAATGCGCATGGCACCCTGCGGACAAATTATATGGCGGAAAGCCTTGGCACCTTATCAAATTGCTTGAAAAGATGAGGCAGGCATGACAGCGCCCACGGCTGGCTAAAGCAAAGATGCTTGGGGTAAACAATGTGTTACTCCGTGTAAAATGACGTTGATGCCCCTGGTGAGGATGGATGGTGCCGCTCTTGGATCTCCATAGGGAAGAAGGAAAGTTGACAAGTGGCAGCTGCCCGTACAGGAGAGGCAAAGATCAAAAGATGGCTCCCTGTCCCTGGTGAAAAGAACAATATCCAAAAGCTTGAGATGCGTATTCTCGTACTCCCACTTGATTTACCCATACCACCACCAAGGTGCGCAAGCATTGGGGCAAACACATTAATTAGGCCAATATTTTACTAACACCCCATGAAAACTAGATTAATTAGCACCTAAGTTAACTACTGTAGGTGTTAGTCAATTCTAATGGGGAAGGGGAACATGCTTCCCTTGTGTTGCAAATCCGCTGGTGATTTAGACGTTTCCCCGGCCTTTTATCCCTTAATCCATCGGCAAGGCTTGTGCCTTTCCCCCCTGTGAGATAAAAGAGGGCGACGCGTGGGGTGGTTTGCCGGAGAAGAAGAGGCCACGAGAAGGAATGAGGATTAAACAAATGGCTTAAAAGCCCGCGCTTTATTTTAGATCCTAGACAGACTCGTGCATTCATGAGTGGCATGAAGAATAAGTAATCATCAGCGGATCCGGCGCCTGGCTAACACTCTCTAGTCTAATCGCCCTAGTTCTGTACCTTCTCGATCCTAATCTAGCGTGCATGTCAAGTGGCAAAGGTGCAGGAGCTTTGCTGGATTCGTGCCACTTGTCAACTTCCAGTTGGCTGAAGCGGGCCAGGTTTCGGAGCCCCATTGGCTGACTACTTGCTACTAGGAGTTCAAAAATAAGTACCACTCTAGTAGTACTAATACAACAGTAGAGCATATGTTATGCTACTAATATTGTTAGTTAGCTCTCTTAACTAAATGCCTAAGTAGCTTCATAAAGTTTATTTCTTGTATGTACCGAGCTGTTTATTTCTTGTCCTTCATAAAGTTTATTCTTGCAAACTGTTGAATTTTGTTACTCCCTCCTATTCGCCGATTTAGTACAAAGTTTTACTAACATAATTAATATGGATCGAAGGGAGTACTAACATAAGATAACATTACCTATTAATATGATCTACAATAACTCATGTTGGTAATTGCTTACAAAAGTTTATGAACCATAAGCAGCCGGAAAAAAACTAGTGCAAAAGGGCCTTGTATGCTGAAAAATGCATATGGTGCACGGGCACCTTGGCGCCTTTAAAAAAATCATTTTCTACAACGCAGACTTTTTGTAAACACACATGGACATGTATATTATGTCCGCGCGAAATTTCAAAACATTTTACTTTCACACGTGGCGTACAAAGAAAAGACAAATATGTATTTTCAAATGG
>NC_057797.1:383502416-383514646 GCF_018294505.1 Triticum aestivum
AAGTTAAAGTTTCATAGATCCATAGCGAGCACATAAATGTTTCCACGAAAAACTATTTTGAAACTTCTAAATATTGGTTTTGATTTTTTTTCAAAAAAAATGTGGACCATGCTGCCCGAGCACCATAACTTCACTCTCCTCGTATGCTCTCATTGTGAAAACTCATTTTTTTTGTTGGTCTTTATTGGTGGGTCTCAACAACAACAAACTTGTGCTTGTTGCAGCTGTTGCTTATTGTTGATGTACCGGAGTCTCGGCAACCTGGATGAAAGTCTTTGTCTTGGCAGTCCCAAGGGTTCTGTGATGTCCCAAGGGTTCTGTGATAAGTATGAAAGATTAATCCGTAATTTTTGGTGGGGGGAGGAAAACGGGCACCGGAAAGTGCATTGGATGTCATGGGAGCGAATGACCAAACCCAAAAGAGGGGGAGGAATTGGATTTAGATATATGAAACTATTCAACCAAGCCTTGTTAGCAAGACAAGCTTGGAGACTGATCCAGAGACCGGATAGTCTTTGCGCACGTGTTCTCAAATCCAAGTACTATCCGCATGAAGAACTGATTGACACGGTTTTTGCGTCTGAAGCATCACCGGTATGGCGTGGGATTGAGTATGGACTCGAACTGCTCAAGGCTGGCCTCATTTGGAGGGTCGGGGACGGAAGAAAGATAAACATCCAAAGAGATAAGTGGATCCCGCGCAAGGAAGGGCTCAAGACTGCAAACTTTATTCGGCGCTCCAGGTTAAGATGGGTTAACCAGTTGATGTTGGCTGATGGCAGTGGGTGGAATTCGGACCTAGTTAAGCAACTGTTCTACCCTTTCGACGCTGAAGAAATCTGCAACATCAAGGTACCGAGGGCAGGTGGCAGGGACGTCCTGGCTTGGCACTATGAAAAATCCGGTGTGTTCTCGGTCAGGAGTGCATACCGACTGGCGGTCTCGATTCAAAACCGAGCTAGGGCCCCTGCCTCCAGCTCCGCAAACGAAGGGGATGATCGTAGTATCTGGGACATTATTTGGAAGGCAAAGGTTCCTCAGAAAATCAAGATCTTTGGGTGGAGAGTAGCCACTTGCACTTTGGCTACAAAAAAGAATAAATGGAAGCGCACACTGGAAGTGAACAACACTTGCAACATTTGCGGGAACGGCGAGGAAGATGAATTTCACGCAGTCATTTCGTGCACCAAGAGTAAGGCACTAAGACATGAAATGAGAGCAATCTGGGAGCTGCCTAGTGAGGAAAAATTCAGATTCACAGGTGATGATTGGCTACAGATTCTCCTAAACCCATGCAAGCCAGAGACTAGAACAAAAGTTTTACTGATGTTGTGGCGATGTTGGTTTCTTCGAGATGATTGCACCCATAATGCAGGGAAGGAGCTGGTAAGCCGATCCGTTATGTTCTTAAAGCAGTACGAGGAGGAACTAATCTGCGGAGTCTTGGGAGAGGAAACTGATATAAAGGGTAAGCAGAAGGCGTTACAGGGCGGGCATGCTCTGGCGAAGGGGATTTCTCTGTTCCCTCTGTCAACAGGAATAGATGGACAAGAGGTGGGAGCCACGGTGGATCCTACCACCAGCCATTGGAGGCCCCCTGTGGCGGGATCTGTCAAACTGAACACGGATGCAGTGTTTTTAACCGGCAGCGGTGATTCTCACTCGGGTGCAATTGCGCGAGACCAGGGGGCCGTATCATCTTCTCGCTGTCTGAACATGGCTTGCGCTGCAAGTCCGCTGAGGAAGCTGAAGCGCAAGCTTTTGCTGACCGGGCTGCAACACTTGTCCGACCTCTGTACGGGCCCATTGATCGCGGAAACAGACTGTATGCACATTGTGAACGAGCTCAGGTCGGGCGTCAGTAATTTGTCTGCATGTTACCCAGTACTCGCTGATATCAAGGTGGAGCTGGCAAAGTTTGCTGATGCTCAGGTCCAACATGTCAGCAGGAATCAAAACAAAATGGCTCATCTACTGGCTGCCCGGGCTAGGAGAATGGATGGAATGTACATGGTAGCGGGTGTTCCGGATGATCTAAACGCTGCGCTAGTTGCTGACCTTGTGTTGGCTGAAGAGTAGATTATGTACTCTTTCCCCTCAAAAAAAAGTCTTTGTCTTGGCCATCTCCGATCGGACGTGGCGACGGGAGTGCGAGGGTGTTTATTCTTTCTTGAAGACGTTGTTGCGAAAGGAGTCGGCTTAGTCGTTGATGTTTATTTCATATCTTGAGTGATCCCGCTATAGTTGTCCATGCCTTGTACTCTGCTCATTAACTAGTGCTTGGGGCCCGCTATTGCGGGCCTCTTGAGAGGTAGATGGGCGGTGCCAGGTGGGAATGCACATCTTCTGATTAGTTTTGTGAGATGTGTCGTATATGTCAAAATACAGATTATGAAAGCAATGACAGATGCAAATGTAAAAATACGATAGAGCAATACAAATGTAGTGCACATTATCACGCTTTGGACGAAATAATACAAATCTTGGGAAAAACGTAGCAGCATAAATATGATTCACGATGTAAATTTAGAAGCATGCAGATATCAACATTTAGGCATTCAACCCTGGAATGATATTTTGCAGTTTCAACAGAATACAAATATCATAAGTGAAAGGTTGTTTGCACCAAGAGGTGTTGATCCCGTGACCTTCGGGTTTCACCAACCTTCTGAACCTGAGATAGCACAAATTAGAATGTTACCTCAATGTGATGAAATGCAACCTTTATTACTGGCCTAATGATTTCAAGGGATTAATATAGTAAACCATCTCAGGAAAGATCCAACATTATTCCCAAGAAGCAGTTTCCAAAACAGCAAGATGTATGTAGTCATCAGGAACATTAGAGTCTAAAAAATAAAAGGAACATCCTACGTACAAACCTAAAGGAAACATGATATAAAACTACAACCGAGTGTATTAACTACGTATAGATAAGTCACCAATTAATAGAATATGGACAGAGGACTGGAGAAAACATAATAGTTACTTGTAGGTTGCATTGTCGTTGCTCATGATCAATCAAAATTCAAAAACAAAAAGGTAGAACAACACTGTTTTGTGATAATGCAAAGAACAAAAAGATGGATTTAAAGTTATCGAGCACTGCTAGGAAAATATTGTCTTGAAGAACGAAAGGTAAGAAAGCAATAAAGCAAACGTTGAACCAGTAAAAATATCCTCCAAGCTTTGCCTGAGGAGTGAAAACCCATCGAATATATTCTCGATTGCATATTTGTCTCTGTCGAGGTAGTGACTCTACATGAAGGATCTCCAAAAATTAGAATAAAGTTGCTTTTTCCTTTTTGAGAGTTTGATAGCAAAGCTGCAATGCATCAAAAAATGATTAGACTCGAGAAAAAAAGAAATCTCTGCTGTTTTATAGTCGAAGAACAGGCGTGCGTCCAAAAAATACAAAAATACTGAATTTGCCGGTGTAAGGAACTTGCAATGATACACTGAACCTCCACCGGCAGAACAAAGAAGCGGCAATCTGCAGAGATCGTACAGCCTGAGATATAACAGGGAAGGAACTGTTAGGGTGGAAAAATTAATCCAAAAGAACTTCATCTGCACAGACCATGACCATCCAAATGTAAACTGAAACAACAAGACTGTTCCAACATTCTAGAGAATCAGAAAAGGCTCTAAGATTATGACACTAGACAAATGACGACCAATAAATTCTCACCACCCTTGCAAGCAATTTGACAAATACTTCGTCTCCATTGATTGATCACCTTTTGCTTGCCCTCTCATCTATCAAATAAAAAATTCCAAAAGTCACAATCAAGAAAAAACAGTATCCATTTATTAGGAACTTGAATCCAGAACCGGGGAAACCGAGGAAGGAGCCATTGTACCAGAGATTCGTCGTGGAACGGCTCTTTCTGCCGCCGCCTGTCGTTTTATCCAAACTCATGGACCGTGAATCAACTACTGAACCAACTTAAAAACCATAGAAATTAAGGGAGGGGAAGAGGAGGAAGACCATACCGTCAAGAAGGTCGATGTCGAGGAGAAAGAACCAAGGGACGCCACAGATGGCATCGTAGCCGTCGTCGACGAGCTAGCGGCACTGCAGCTCACCGCCCGGCCAATCCAAAAGTACTTTACTGTGTACCGATTGTGAAAAATCCAAATCCACAGGGCATCCTGATATGCATATCCCTCATGATCACAAAATGAGTTATAGCTCTAACTTTTCTAAATGCTGATGTGAGTACCTCGAGCAGTGGTGGCGGCAGTGGGAGGCGGGATGGGAAGAGAGCACGGAAGGTGAGAAGGAGACCAACACCGGTGCCGTGGACAGACGGCGAGCAGCAGCGGCGGATGCTCCTGCCGAGGAAGACGGTGATGGAGTTGCGGACCACCACCGCAACTCGAGTTGCTTTAGTTTGAGACGTCTAAATTGCCCCGAGGGCACAGTTTAGCTAGTTTAGAACTGGATTTTGACAGACTGGGCAATGGAGACTGAGCCACCAACTATCTCGATCTCCCATGGAGATGGTTTATTTTGGCTGTTACAGTCTGAGCCATCATCCCATCTTACCTGAACAAGAGGGCATCATTTCAGTTCACAGATAACCAGTGAACCGTCCGACTATAAATTCATGCTTGATAAGAAGGTACAACTCTTAATGCATCTTCAGTGATCTACATCTAGAGCAAATTAGGACATAACTCCTCATATCAATTCATTTTTCTAATTAGACATTTTCATAACCATGCTATGTTTAAAAAAGTACCCCTACCCAAAAGTTAAAATCTACAAAAGTGCATTTCAGGCTCCATGGGAACACACTTTTTTGTAAGGATGTAAGATGGATAGGCAAGTTGCTCTAAATAAATTTCAGGGTGAATGAACCTGAATGTGACGGTGGGCCTTGGCACACTGTGTCACTTTGAAGCCTCACCAGGAGCATTTTAAGCCAAATTCATGGTCAGACAACATAAAAGGTCCGAAAGAAAATACATGTTTCTAGAATACTGCAAGGAAATCCAAAGATAATAGTGTTCTGAATTGCTAAGAACATAAATGCTTAATACAAACGATCGGAATACCTACCAGCAGGCTTTTCCATTTTGAACCAATCCACCTAATGGGGTCTACTTCATTAATACCTGTAATCATTCTAGATCGCCTACAAAACAGGAAGTAAACTCAGTAGATATTGTACAAAACAAAATTTCAGTTGAGTAGAATGAGACAGACCTCTCATTAACATCTTGACTCCTGTACTGAATCTTAAATCTCATTCTAATACAAAATGGACGATTCAAGCTCTTCAGGCACTTCCAGTACGGAACAATAAATCCGAATGCAGTAGGCCTGTAGAGAGTTCAATAAATGCAGATTCAAAATCTTTATGTATGTTTTGTGCTCACCAAACGTAAAAGGAATAGCTTTTCTATGGTTCCAGTGAACAGGTTTTACTCGTCTTTTGTAGTTACATATTATAAGCTATTTTATTGATGAAAAATATGACATATATGCGCCCAGCCTAAAAACCTACAAATATAACCAGGGTGCTATCATACTGTTAGAATTAGATACTGATAGTTTTGCTTCAAAATCATAATTAATGATAGGACTGCAGAGAGCAGTTTGACCATTATTTCAAAGACACAACTTTTGTAAGGTGCTGAGTTAATAGCACAATAAAAAGAACAAACACTATAAGTTGCAAATGCATGATCCAACCCATATTAGTAAATTTTGGGCAGTATAAATAAACTTGCTTATGGAACATAGGTTGTGGTGTAGGGGAAGGTTGCCAACGAAACCTATGCCAGTTCAGAAAAGGGCTAAACAAAAGAAAGAGAACAAGAACAATGGCTTACAGAAATAACTACTTGTGAGCTCAAAGTGGAAATTTCGGACAGTTGAAGCCACATCTTCCATATACTACTATTTAACAATGCTCACTAAAATAGTCCTCCATGATATAATAGGCATGTGTGTTTGAAGACTAAATAGCAGTTACAGAGAGCTTCTTCAGTGGACTTTCTTTGCCTCCGAATTTGCAGGAACCAATGTGTTCAAACTAATATTTAATGTCTCTAGACTAAGGCAAGCATGCAGTATTGACATCTCAAGTTACAGCGTTCAGTCAAGGAGATCCTCAAGTAGTTGTGGAACCTCCCGAAGGAATCAACAAGCATATCCGATGAGGGTGTTTCCACTGGTAGCGCTTCTGGCTTTGTAGCACAACAAGTCGAATATGCATTGGAGCACTGGCTCTGTAGCACAACAAGTCGAATATGCATTGGAGCACCTATTGCTGTAGGTGACTCTGGTTGAAGCGGAAGTGCTTGTCAGACTTCGGAGTCCTACCCTGAGAGCATCAACTTGCAAAGTTTTGGTTAACCTGTTATACAGAAACATCAAAGCTGATACACGAAAAGGCTTAATTTTCTCGACGAATCCACCGACTACGGAAAAAAAAACTCCACAAGGCTAGTCCAGCAAATTTGATCGTATCGAAAACTGCTAGCTCATCTCCAAATCGACATTGGAAAAAAAATCCGCACAATCGAGCAGAACGGGGGATAGATAGACCGCGGGTCTGGGAAGGCACCTGGTGGTCGAGGACGTTGAGGCGGCGGAGCTGGTGGTGTAGCCATTTCCCGGCGACGGGAGAGGAGAGGGGGCGGGGGGTGGGAGCAGCAGCGGGCTGCGGGACGGTGGGGGAGCAGCTCGAGTTGAGCGTGATGATGTCCTCGGATGCCGTCTCTCATCAGCATCGCACTCACCTTGGCGAACCCGCGCGTGGAGCTAGTCCGGCGACGCCGCTGAAGAGGAACGTCCATGAGGCGGAGCCACACGTGGGCGGGACGAGCCACCGCAGGCCGCCAAAGCCTCGCCGGCGACGAAGGGGACGCCGCGCCCGTAACCCTAGCCATGGCTGAGGGTCGGCAGCGAGCGCGGGAGGCCGGATCTGGAGGGATGGGAGGAAGGAGCAGAGCGAGGGAAGGTCTTCAGTCTGCCACCCGCTGTCGGACTCGACGGAATCGGCCGGCGCGAGTGGCCGTGGCGGCGGCGGCGGCGAGGAGTCGCGGGGGAGAGAGGGCTCACGAGAGAGGAGAGAGAGAGGAGGCTTGCCTATGGGGACGGGGGGCTGGGAGCTGGCCAATCTCTCTCTCTCTTGCTTCTCAACGAATCGAACTTTTTTGTCCCGTACCTAGTCCGACGTGTACATTGTGAGAGGGCGCACATTGTGCGCACGTTAATGCTTCTCGATGTAGTATTTGGCATCACTGCTTTGCATTAACTTTAATAAAAATGGAAATGTGCATAATAATGATGTGCTGGTGTTTTCAACCTCTCTTTTTTTGTGGAGGGGGAGGGGGTTGCGCTCATTGTGAGAAGAAAGAATCTTGATTAAACATGTCTACCAATTATTTGTTAATCTTATCCTATTCAACAATATCATCCAAATTGGAAAGCTGAAGAAATAACAATTTTTCTTAGAACACAAGGCGACACACAGTATATACACTACCAAACCCTAGGCGGGCATCATTTGATATATAACAACAAATTACCAATGTGTGTGGATGTCTGGATCCAAAAACAGTTGACTAATGAAAATGCTGTTAGTTGTCGGCCACTAGTCGACTACTAGTAGGGTCATTGTGCCAGTTCAAGGCTTCGACCCTGGTATGCAAAAAAAAGATTAGAATCATGGAAACAATGTGTAAAGGCATGTTTCGATGAAAGTGAAGTACAAAAAGGATTGAATTGTAAGTGAGCATATGTATGAGGTGGAGGATCATAACACAAGGGAGGGGGGTATCTATTCAGATTTGGATTGGATGGGCTTCATGAGAACCCGCTACTCAATTCTCGTGAACAACCAAAAACAAGGTCGGCTTGATGTATCCTTCTGTGTGGTTTTCATGTCAAATCTACACCAAAAGAAAAGTCGCTCAAATTTCTAGTCTCTTTTATCTTGTGTTTTATCCATGTACTCACGTTGTGATAATTCTTCAGTGAGGGGAGCAATGCGGATCGGCTATAGCGACATGAATCCATGTGGAGCGGATAGTCAAAATGGTGTTTACCCGTGATGGATGATGATGTAGTCTTCGTATCGGCCCACTCTCACCTTATGTTGTTTTGTCCTTCCTTTGAGATTGCTTTATGCCTTCATTTGGATGTAATAAGTGTGATATGTATGATGTGTATATCTTATTATGTAGAGGTAGGTGTAAATATTTTGCTGATTGTATTATCTTGTTGTGATTTATCTTTTAAAAGGGTTGATACATTTATTGAATCACTAAAAACTCTACTTATCAAAGAATATTCTTTCCTTTGAGAATTGTTGAACCAAAGAGGCCTGTCCTAGTATGACCCACTCGCATGCCACCTAAGTGTTCAGTTAGGCATTATACAACCGAATTGGGTCCGATGGTGAGGGTGTGTGAGAGCACCAGTTCCCTACGTGTGCTGCCACTGCAGGGCTGATAAAAGCTTTGCTCGAAGATCGAATGGCGTGCACTCTGTTAGAAGAACAAAACGAGTTTATGATCTGTTCTATTTCCAACATCATTTGAGACTTAGACCTTAATTGGGTTGGTCTTTCAACAATTTCTCCTGCCATTGGTTCCTCCTTCTATGAATGGTGGTCATCGATGAGGAATTGTGCATCGTCCTGCCATCCATCAAGAAGAAGAAGATGAACTGCATCGTTATCTTGTTCAGTTTGAAAGGAACACAATAGCAACATGTTCGAGAAGAAGCATAACTCAATTGACCACCCAATTGGTCAAGTGAAGTGCGGACCCTATTGTTGATACAAGGCTGGCCCTATGTCTCGAGTTTGTGTTTAGCCAAGGTGTTAGGGCATATTTCTCCCTTAGTGGTTTTGGTGATTGGTGACAATGCATTTGCGAACTAATAGTGTGCATTGAGAATTTCAGATAATCTATCTTATGGCACAAGACGATTGGAACCCCTCTGGATATTGATAAAGATGGTGTTTTCTTGCGTTTCTTTTTTGGTGGACTTGAGTCGTAGGAACGCCGTACTATTAAGAGGGGGTCCGCTTTGGAAAGGTTTGGGTGGAATCAACACGTACACTATCTCTGCACCCTCGTTCTTTCCCGACAATTGATCTTGTCCTTCCTTGTGTTTAAACCTTGCTAAAAAAGACTAAGCGGTAGTACCGCTCTGTGCAACGATAGTACCGCTGCAGCGATACTGCCGTTGTGCAGTATGGCTCCCACTTCTGCCTAATTTATTGGTTCTATAAACGGGCGGTAGTGGAGTGGCAGTTCGCCACGGTAGTACCTCTCATGTTTTACTACGGGGCTAACTAGCTCTCAACTACCGCGAGTTTACGAGACACCTATAAGTTAAGCGGAAGTACTGCCGCTAGCCATTGTAGTACCGCTCCAGTGGAACTACCGCTGGCTAGTACCGCGGCGTGTACCGCTTATTTTTCTGTTCTGGAATGGTTCTGTTCCACGAGCGTAAGTAGGGCGGCAGTACCACTCCTTGCGGTACTACTGCCCTGCCCAAACCTACTACCGCTGGTATCGGCTATAGCTTAACTCCATGCGGTAGTACCACTGGAGGGCGTGGTAGTACTGCTCCTGCAGCACTATCGCTCCCCTGACTTGCTCAGGTTGAATTATGCGGCCAATACTTCTGTGCCAACGGATGTACCGCTCACCCGAGCGGTACTACCGCTTATGCACGGGCTGTGGGAGCATAATGGTTGGATTCCTTCTTCCACTATAAAAAGGAGTCTTCTTTCTCTAAGTTGACTACCTCTTCCTTCTCCAAGCTCAATTGTTGCTCCAAAGATCATTCTTGCCCGACCTCTCTCCCTAGCCAATCAAACTTGTTAATTCTCTAGGAATTGCTTGAGAAGGCCTAGATCTACACTTCCACCAAGAGAAATTTGATTCCTCTTAGTGTTTGAGCACCCTAGACGATTGAGGTCACATGGGAGCCACATTCCATTGTGGCGAAGCTTTGTGGTGTTGTTGGGAGCCTCCAATTCGGTTGTCGAGAGCGCCCCAACCTTGTTTGTAAAGGTCCGGTTGCCGCCTTCAAGTGCGCCACTAGTGGAATCATGGCATCTCGCATTGTGTGAGGGCGCGAGGAGAATACAGTGGCCCTAGTGGCTTCTTGGGGAGCATTGTGCCTCCACACCGCTCCAACAGAGACGTACTTCCTCTCAAAGGGAAGGAACTTCGGTAACACATCTTGATGAGGACATCAATACCATTGTTACACCCACAGCCCCTGCTGCTATACATACTGGACCAATTACTAGAGCTCGCGCACACCAATTAAATTACCAGGTACTTTCGTTTCTTGGTAACGATTCTAATGTTCGTGAGAATATGATGCTGCCTAAATTGGATACATTTGTTTTGCTTACAAATGAAGGGCCTAGCTTGGACAAGAAAGATGAACCTTGGAGCAAGTTCAAGCATGGAGATGATGGCATGCGCAAGGGGAACAAGAACATAGTTACAAGTGATGATTTCAGGACTTTGAAGCCACCATAATGAGTGCATGAAGCCTTGGACGAAATATACAAGATGCCACTTCATAAATTTTGTCCAGAGGCTATTCTAGGTGCTGCATCACCTTATTATTGTGCTATGCCCATGTAATTTCGAAATACTTGAGTATATGCTATTTTTAGAGTCCGTGTGTGTGGGGAAACAAGAGTTAGGGTTGGTTTCGGACCCCTCCTCCAAAGGCCACGAAATTCCCCCCTCTTCCTCCATATATACAGCCCTTAGGGCATCGTTTAGACTATGGGTTTTATTTAGATTAAAAGTTCGCCACAGCTACAACTTCGCGTACTTCGTTTGTGTTCAACGACCAGACCAATACGTCACAGAACCCCACTTGATCAATAAAGCTTATATTCGCAATATCCAGATTACAATTTCAGTTTCTTTCTTGTTCTTCGTTTTCTTGCAGGAAATAGACCCTCATGGTCAGGTTGATCATGCTCCGGCGTGGTCAATAACCTCTCGGAGTTGGTTTAGAGATTGCTAAGGCACGACGTCCTCGCTCGTTTTAGTCGGATCATCAAAGTCTACTCCACCATAAACGATAGCCACCATCTCATCGAAAGATGGGACACCTTTGCCTCTATCAAGTGGTATCAGATTTCCAGGGTGGTCGGTGAGATTTTACAAATTTTCGTATTTAGATCGAGTTTGTTCTTCATACCTAGAGTCCGTGAAAAAGCCAAAAAAATAAGGTTAGTTCATCATATCCGAACCAATCTGAGCCTTTGCATGATCTTTTTAGGGTTTTTGCTTTGTTCAAATTTGTGGTTGCATCGTCGTGTCTAGTTGCTGGTCTTAGCGTCTAGTCCTTTGGAGTTTCAAGTTCTGTCACAGTTTGTCACGCCGCCGCCGCACCATCTTCATCGTTGCTGCCATATACCACCACCGCTGCCATATCCTACCACTGCTGCCATATACCACCACCGCTACCATATCCCACCAACGCTGCCATATACCACCACCGCTGCCATATCCTACCACCATATATCCACCACCAATCTGATTTCTTTTCATATTAGGTTTGTTTTCGAGACCCATCTATTTTCCGATTCGTGTTTCCTTGCCTGGGTAGGTTTCGGAAAAAAGTGTCTGGAGACCCCCGGGCAGTTTTTAGGCCAAAATTTCAGCGATCGAAAATATTTTTTCCCTATCCTATTTTTAGATCCCAAGGAGCGTTTTGAGACACTCGCCATCATAGTCATTTTTTGTTGCATTTTTCATCATCGCTGCCCTGATTTGAAAAAAAATAGTACAAAAAATTTCGTGCCTATCCTATTATTTTGAATTGGGAAGAGTTTTGAGACACTCGCCATTACAGTGTATTTCACAAAAAAGGAGCGCAAAAAACTAAGAGTGTGCTTTTCCCTTGTTTACATGTCGCGCCGTGATTTTGTAGTGTTCTAGGCTCGCGTCTCTGGTACGGTCTAGCCTAGGACCAGCACAGTACCGTCGTTGAGCGTTTATTCAACTTAGCATCTCTGAATTGATTATTGCTGACCCTTTTTGCTACCATATTATAAGCCTTCCCAGGTCCACATATATCGGTGATTTGGGAACGGGGGTACCCAGACTTGCCTGCCTGCGGCCCACGGCATGGCTCCATCGATGGCCTGGTATGACCCATCTTCAACATCAACAACCCAAGACCCTCGTGAGGGGCCAAACCTTGCGAGGCGGATGAC
>NC_057797.1:383514989-383678009 GCF_018294505.1 Triticum aestivum
GGAGCGGAGATTTCTATGCAAGGTTCACCTCGCGAGGTTCAGATGACGTGAGCCATGACGATCAAGGCCAGGCGGGCGCCAGTGGGCGTAGTGTACTAGTTTCCTATTTGGTGCTAAGGAGGCAAGCGCAAACGCGGAGTCGCGAGGAATCAAGCAAAGGCTTCCATTCCAGTGCAACAAGACCAAGACCGCCAGGACGGCAGGACAGAGATCATCGCTGAGCCCACCGTGGCGTCACCACCAGAGGCTTTTGCGGACGAACACTACTTTTGTCGAGGTAGCATGTACTACTTGTCTCCCTTCAAATTTGGCCGTTGTGGGATCCCTTCCCGCCTTCATTTGGGAAGGACCAAGACCACTATAAATAGGACCTAGCCACCACCATAGAGTGGGACAGATCATTCAGACCATCCTCATGCCCACCAGCTCATCGAGCACAAGAACGCCTCTGCTCTTGAGGTTGTTCTCCACTGTACTAGTTCATCCTCAGCCCCTCGAGGCCAATCCACCACAAAGCAGGAGTAGGGTTTTACATTGGAAGGTGGCCCGAACCTGGGTAAACTACTGTGTCTCTTTCCGATCCGGTTCATCGAGCTAGGCCGTGAGATTAGCGAGCGGGCAGACTGGGGAGGACGAGTTCTTCGCACGCACCCCAGAGTTCGAACCTCTCAAGGGTCTGCGGAACCCGAAATCCGACAGTTGGCATGCCAGGTAGGGGTGCATCGGAGCCTCTCTTCCACCGGGCGACTCGCCACTGTTCCACCGCTTCCATGGCTGACGCCTGTCGAGCCCATGCTGAGCGTCGGGCCTCCCTCACCGCCCGCATCACCCAGACGGCGCCTGCTGGCGGGCCTCCCCTTCGTTCTCCGTCGCCTGCCGCCAACGCATCTACTGGCCCAGCGGGGCACGAACAACAAGCTTCGTCACTGCACCCCTCTATGCGGCATGATGGGCGCACCGCTACCCCATCGCTGGCTCCGGCTGGTTCGTCGTCCCATGCTCGTCGTGGGGCGGCAGACGCATAGGCTGCGTTGCTCAGGGCATGCGAGCTCTTGCGCTACCACCCCGTCGATGACCTCTACGAAGACTGGCTGGACCGCATCGCCGAGCTTGTCAGTGTTGGTGTGGGCTCTCCTGCACCGTCTCCCTCGCTGCCTCACCAGCCGCCTGCTGCGGGTGGCATAGCCCACGGAGCACCTCCTCCACCTCCCCATCAAGACGCCATCGTGGAGCCAAGGCGCGAAGTCCTGTGATGCGGCCCACCGCGCAGGGCGCCGACGCATGAAGGAGAAAGCTGCCAGGTGGTCCAGCGGCCGCAAGAAGATGCTCGTGCACTCTCAGCACTGCCACGTCAAGACCGCACGTCGCCTGTGGCGGTGGCGCGCGAGCGCCAAGATCAGGATCCACCTCCACGACGGGCCCCCGTGACCACAGCGGGTTGCCACGCCTTCACTCCGGAGCTGCGCAGCGTCGTTTGGCCGGGGAAGTTCAAGCCCGACCTGCCTCCACACCACGACGGCACCCCCGACCCCGCTGAGTTCCTACAGCTCTACGAGCTGAGTGTCGAGGCGGCCAACGGTGACGAGAAGGTTATGGCGAACTGGTTTCCCATGGCCCTCAAGGATGGCGCGCGCTCGTGGCTCCTGAACGTGCCCGCGGGATCGATCTCCTCCTGGGACGAGATGTGCGAGCGTTTCGTCACCAACTTCTAGGGCACGCGCGACCGCCCACCAGCTACGGGTGACCTGCGGCGCATCAAGCAATAGCTAGGGGAGACTCTGCAGAAGTACATCCAGCGCTTCAACAACGTTCGTCTCAAGATCCCCAAGGTGTCGGATGAGGCCATCATCTCTGCATTCACTGACGGAGTCCGGGATGTCAAGATGAAGGAGGAGCTCACCATACACGAGGACATGTGCATGGCTCCGGAGATGTTCAGCATGGCGACCAAGTGTGTGAGAGATGAGGAGGGGTGCCTCTCCCTTCTCGAGCTCCCTGAAGCTGACCCAGAAGATAAGAAAGCCAAGGCCAAGGACGTGAAGCGCAAGGGAGCGGCCGTGCTCGCAGCTAAACTGGAGATGAAGCGCGACTGCGACCACCCGGAGTCGTCCAAGGGCAGCCGCCCGTTCTGCGTCTTCCACAACATGCACAGCCACAACACGAACGACTGTCAGGAGCTCAGGGCCATCCATGACGGGCGCCTCGATCGCCGCCCTGAGTGCAACGATCGAGGCTCCGACCCCGGAGGATGCTAAAGTGGAGGATGCTGGGACGACCGCGGCCCCCGCCAGGAGTGGTGCGATCAGCCTCTATGAGGACCGTTGGCAGGGACAGCCTCGCGAGGGCCCCTGGAGAGACTAGACTCGTGAGGACCGTCCTTAGGGCAACGTTGGGCTTCCTCCGCTGCCACCGCCACCAAGAAGGAACGACGACCATCATCAGACGAGGGAGCTGGGGGATTCCAGGAGCCTCGTGATGTCGCTTGCATCCTAGGCGGCACTCAGGTCCCTGCCTCCCATCGCATCTTCAAGCAGTTTGCTCGTGAGGTGAACGCGACCCTCCCTAAGCTCGAGGCTACGCGTCCGCTCAGGTGGTCGAAGTGCACCATCACCTTCAGCTCGTCCGACCAGCTCAAGTGCGCAGCAACTGTCGGCGCTCTCCGATGTTCTGCTCGCCAACCATCAGCAACGTCCTCGTCACCAAGACTGTCATCGATGGCGGTGCGGGGCTCAACGTTCTTTACATTGAGACGTTCAACCGGCTCTAGGTGCCCTATGACCAGCTGCAACCCACCACGCCCTTTTTAGGAGTGACTGGCGACTCCACCACCTCGATAGGGCAGATCCGCCTCCCTGTCACCTTCGGCACCCGCGACAACTACCGCATAGAGCTCATCAACTTCGACGTCGCCCACATCCATCTTCCTTACAACGCCATCCTTGGGTATCTGGCCCTGGCCAAGTTCATGGCAGTGACTCATCATGGTTACAATGTGCTAAAGATGCCAGGAAGCCGCGACGTCATCACGGTCGCCTACGAGGAGAAGGACGCAGTGTGCTCTCTTGAGCGCGCCTACCAGGCTGCGAGAGTCGAGAATCCAGATGATGAAGGCATCATCTACCCTCCTGAGGCTATCCCCAAGAAGAAGAAGCAGTTGTTCTGCCAAGAACCTCATGGGAGCGGTGTGTCTAGTGTCACCGCCTCAGAACCTACACCCACGGATGGGGCGCCTCCCTCTCTCACATAGGAAGGCGCCCGGCGCCTCTCTCAGGTTGGGCACGGGGGCTCTCCTCTGGAGGGCTTCTGACCTAGCCAATGTTACGAGGGAGGCACTCGGGCACCACGTGGAGGCGTGCTTCAGCGCGCGTTTCCGCCAGGAGGGCACAAGGCACGAGGCGCTAGGTGCTCATGAATTCATCACCAAGACAACTGAGGAGCTTCAAGAGGCGAGAGCCATGCGCGACGACCGTCGCCCACCACCCGGCGCGGCTCCTTGTCCTGGGAGGACAGCGAGCTGTGTGCCTGTGTCGATATCCCTGGGCTCAACAGGGCCGCGTCTCAGGAGCGCTTTTGGCCATCGCGCGATGGCCGGAGCGAGCCCCCCCCCCACACAGCTACGTTCGCATGCCTTTTGGCTTACTGAACATGGTTGTTACGTTCCAGCGCCACATGCGGAGCGTCCTAGCAGCTCAGGAGGCCAGGCACCATGCGGTCCTGACGGAAATGGCGACGGTTCTTCATGAGCCTCCCGGGCCGCCGGAGCCTCCCGAGGTTCAGGACCTAGGTGGCTCATGAGGAGCGACTTCCTCAGCGCGGGTCTTCAGTGTCTTTAAGTACTTCAACATCCCTTCAGCAATGGTGCCAGGTGACGTTTTCTTCTTCATTCAGGTGGGGGCGCCCCTCGGGCTGCATTATAACCATATCGCGTGGGTCTGTCCCTGTGACATGTATCATTCTTGTATCTTCTAGTCATTCAGTTGGGGGCGCCCCTCGGGCTACATCATCCCCAGGCCGCATGGGTCTGTCCCTATGGCATGTATTGTTTTTCCACATCTATTAGAGCTAGCTCTACCCTATGCATGAGATGATTTATGTTATCACCCGCTTGCCTCGTGTCTTGTCGCCCTTCCTGGCCTCCCGCGCCGCTGACTGGCCTCTTGCTCATCCCGCAACGGGGGCTACACATGCTGGCACGACGCTTGTGCTCGGGTCTGTCCCTGCAACGCTGATAAATCTAAGGGATCGAGCTCTGGCTCGCGGCTCGCCCCGCGCACGTCACCTCACCAGGGCCTTAGTGCCTCCATCTCCTTGCGGAAAGATTAGCGGCAAGACAACAAGCACGTCAACGAGTTATGCTCTCCTCTCAGACTAACACGTAGGAATCCCAGGAGCTCGGATGCAGGCGGCCCCGCCGCCCGCCCCTTTTTCACGCAATTCACTTGCACGTTAAAGTGGGGGCTCCTGAGCACCGCACCCCAGGAGCTCCTACTAACTCTCCAGCCCTCACCCCCTGGCCTTGACCACGGTATCACGACCTGGCATACTAGCGGCGGCTGAGCCTCGTTTGAGGGTTGGGACCCGAGGACGTAGAGTGCTTAGATGAGAGGGGAAGAGGGAGGCCGGCGTGAGCCCTGCCTGGAAGCATCACCAGTAAGGTGCAATCAGGCACTGCGTGAAGGAATCTCCTCAGGCTCGCTAAGATAAGTCACCCATACATGTCAGTGCGAACTTCACTGTCTGATGCTTTCACCCCCCGTGATCTCACTCCGGCAATGCCACTTCCCTTTTCGGCCTCCAGGGAGCTGCTTGCACGCCAAAGAGGACCTCTTGAGCATCGTGCCTCAGGAGCTCTTACCGGACCTCGGGCCGCTCACCTCCTGGCCTTGACCATGGCATCACGACCTGGCATACCAGCGACGGCCGAGGCCTGCCTGAGGACTGGGACCCGCTAGCGTAGAGCGCAAAGCTACTGCAAGAAAGAAAAGGGGAAACAATGCCGAAGCAAGATACACAGCTGCAACCTTATACTAGGAGTAACAAACTTTGGAGCAAAAGCATTACAGTTCTTTTTACATACCCCCACGGGGTTTGTCACGATTTTGCGCAGCAAAACAAAAGAAGGAAGCCTCAAGGGACCCCGACTGATGTGCATCATTGACGACGCCCAGTGGACGCCGCGGCCGCGCTCCGGGCGTGGCATGAGCTCGGAGGCATGTAGCTATCGTCGCTGGACTCCTAGGATTCATTGGGCTCAGGAGAGTCGCTGGATTCCCACAACTCGCCGCTGCTACTGGAGGGGTTGTCGGTGAGGCCGGAGGCGGGCTCAATGCCCACGGCCGCGCCGCACGAGCTGCCTCCTCCGGGGCAGCACTCTAGCCATCGGCCTTCCTCATCAAAGACCTTGAAGAGCAATGTGGAGGCGCCATCGTATTTGGAATGGATGGCAAGGGCCCCTTCTGGGCGGCAGGCGCAGGCGACCTCGCGCCATCCTCGGGTCATGAAGATGCCGCCCGGGGGGATGACCTAGACCTCCGCCCTCGTGGCCAGGCTGCAGCACCCGGCGTGCTGCGGCCACAACTCGATCGCCCCCCTCGGCGGCATCTCCTCAGCGACGAACCGCAGGAACCGGATCCACGTGCGCTGCGGCATTGCCGCCCACACCACGAACTCACGCGAGGAGCCCTTGGCGTGGGTTCGCGGGCCGGCTGGCCGTGTAGCTCCAGCCTGGCCACTGTGGCCGTGGCCCGCGCGGTGCTAGGCACTGCCGCCCTCTCCGGAACCCCATGTGTGGGCGTCCAGAGGGAGCGGGAAGCCAGGCGGTGCCCGCTCGTACCAACACTACAAAAAAAGACACTTCCGTGATGATACGTGTTTGTCACAGTAGGTCACGTTTTCTGTCATGCATGTACATCCATGACAATTTTATGACAGAATCAAGATAGTCATACCTGTGCTGTCGTAGAAGTGTTCCATGACATTACCAAAATTATCGTCACGGAAGTGTCCACTTCCATGACGATAAATCGCACGTCATAGAAGTGCTTTCGTCAAGGGTGACCGACATGTGGCATCCACCATAACAGGACACCGTTAAGCTATCGGGTCCGGTTTTGGATCCGATAACCCGCTAACATCCACGACCAATGCTGATTTTCCACGTGTAAAATTCTCATTGGCTGATGGAACCACGTGTTAGCTCCGCGTTGGCACAGGTGTCACTCATCCAATGGGTGAGATGCGCCTAAGATACGTTGACACATGGACCAGCCCAAAAGTGGCCCATAAAGATTAAATGGGCCGGCCCAACTAAAGGCCCATAAGATTTAGCGGGCCATAATGAGCCGGCCCAGCTAAAGGCCCACAAGATTTTGCAGACCATAATGGGCCGGCCCAGTGAAAGGCCCAACATTCTCATTTAAGGCCCGTACTACTAGTGTCAAATCGGCTCATCCTAAACTTGTCATCATCGCGGCCCATGGTCACTTCTGGCCCGTTAATAGTCTGCTAAGAATTTGGGCCGAAGTACGGCCCTGTGTGTTTCCGACCTGTTAAAGGTCCTGCTTCATTTGGGCCCATTTATAGGCCATTGAAACTTTCATCCCATAAACGACCGTGAAGGGTATGGGTCATATTCGGCCATGTCTGACATTCGGCCTGTTAGAGGCCCACTATAGATTTGGGCCAATTTCAGCCTGTTGTGACTATTGACCTGTTAACGTCGGACGAAATCCATGGGCCATATGTGGCCCAACGCCACATCGGGCCTACTAACGGCCCATATAAAAATGACACTAATCAAGCCTGACCGAACTTTCGGCCTATTAAAGGCCCGTGTAGTAGGTCTGCGCATTTACGGCCCGTCTGAATTTCGGCCTGTGGACGATCCGCATTGTAAATGGGCCACCATTTCGGCCTGCTAAGACCAGTGGGTTATTTGGCACAATCAGGGCCCAATCTTACTTTCGGCCTATTAAAGGCCCATGTTTTTTATGGGCTCGAGATATTTACACATGTAAACGGCCTATTATTACCGAGGGCCCAAATTATGTTTAGGCCTGTTAAAGGCCCACTATGGGCACATGCCTACCAGAAAAATATGAAAGCTTATGCTGATTTAGGCCCAGATATTTTTAGTGGGCTACATGCAAATTTCGGCCCAAAATCGTTTTTAGCCCAATTGGAATGGGCCCGGCGAATGTTGGCATGTTGGGCTCCTACGAAGCTTTCGGCTGAATACATTACTAAGATAAACCTACACTACACAAAAATAGCGGCGTAATTACCGCAGCCTTTGGCAGCATCATAAATGTTGTATCACAACAAAATAAATTCCAACCATACAACAAAAGGCCTATTGGCATAAAGTTTACAGTCCTTGCAGATAAAAGCACCATCAGATGTATAGAAGCACATATCATTTGACCTGAGTGCTTATGTTCAGGCTGTAGAATTTGATGGAGCAGCACGATCTTCCCCTTTTTCCGCCATTGCTCTTGAACAACGAAGCAAATGTCTGCTAGTCTAGTTTCAAAACCATTCATATCTTCACGACATTTGTCAACCACTATTTTTGTTTCCGACACAACGTACATTAGGGACTGGACTTGTGTCTGGAGCATAGATATATCACTCTGTCTAGCCGGAAGATTTTGTTCAGTAGGCGACTTGGACGAGGTTACCTTGACAACCAACCCAGAATTACGCAGGAAGGTGCTTTTTGCACTGTTAGTGGAGAGATACTGACGCACTGCAACAAGAGGTGACATTGTGCCTGTGGTAGCCTCGTCACCTTCAGGTGGTTGTGATTGTTCAATCATTTGTTCCATGGCTTGCTGAAAGGTTGAACTTGTAGATTAGTGTACCATATAAGTTACTAATGAGACAAAAACAAACAAAGTAGGTTTCACATTTATACATAACTTATTTTGGTGAACTACTGTAATACATTAGCATGTATTGTAGTGCCAACTACATAATAAAATCACTTTCGGAACATATGTCCATGTAGCATGCCTACTGTATTGTCTATTTCCTCACATTCGTTGATATCTAAGGATAAAGAGACGTGGTTTAAAGTAGATGAACATAATATGACATCATTCATATCATGGGAGAACAGATATAAAACAATTAGGCTATTGTATCATTGTGTGCGCATGTGAACATCACAACTAGATTACAGATCAAGACCAAAAGAATATCCTTCATCTCTTTTAAACCATGTAAGGTGAAATGATACTTTAAGACAACTATGTATAAAAGTGAACAGAGTAACTGACATTGGCTGCAAACCAAGCAGTTAAATGAACACATCACAATAGCAATCAGTTCAAAGGCAGGAGGAGTAAGGACTTACAACAGCGGCTTGAACTGGTGTGCTCATGCCCTTCATCTGGCTGGTGTGGCAATCCTTTAAGATTTGCACTGCATTCGGTTCAGGTTCTTTTTGGTCTGCATGGGTTTTCCTCTGTATTTGGAACAAGTCAATATAGATACGATAATATGGCACGAAAAGAAGAAGGAACTAGCAACTATTTACAAGAGCCTCGCAGTGTGCAATATAGCTACGAGATCCTGTTGTCTGTTGGAATTTCACTTTAGAATGGTTGGTCTTGTTTTTCAAACAGTTAGCCTAGAAGAAGATACACTTGTAAGGCACATACATAAATACATGTTCAATATGTGGTCTGATCAAATACATATACCCTACCTGATACTTTGGATCAGACCAATGTTTAACAAGGGTTATCCAGTCTTCATCTGTAATATATTCCACTGGAGATGTTTGGGCGATTTCATTGTTAGCCTTGCCTTCAAAGTGCGATTTTCTAAGGTGGTACCGATACTGTCGCAGAGCAGACTGAAAAACATGAGTGCATGCTTGTTTAGTTGCATCATCTTTCGGATCCAACTTGAACCTCATCTGTTGAAAATAGAATGTGAGTCTTATTAGGAGGAAGCTAGAAAGTATGGCACAGAGCAAGACAATATTACAAATTGCAATGAATAACATTACTTACGGATAAATGGTCAAGGAAGGTGTTAAAGTGGGTATTGTCTTTCTCATTCCTGTACTGGATCCACGTTGGGAGGATACGTGCATGACACCTAACGGCAATGGCTGCCTCTGATACTAACTTGGCTGACTCTGTAGCATCACGTGGCCTTTTTAAACCTGCATCAAAATGGATCTCCATTCTTCCTCCTTTAGATTTTGTTAATCTGTCAAGCATTATCCCTAATGTATGTTTCCGCTTGCGCCGTGGTGCTAGTTCAACAACGAATATGGAAAGTGTTAGTGCACATCAAACTGTGAGAGTACATATAAAGGAGCATGCAACTGCAACTTGACTCGGTTAGGTACCGTCTTGGTGTTGATGCTCATGAGGTTCATCTGATCTTGCCAAGTCCTGTTTGTGTCAGCAGTGCTTCGGAAGTAGTGTTAGGTGTGAATGCAGCTTGGGAACTGGCCAGTTCCAGAGAAAACCAACGAGTAACTCATTGAGATGCTAGTACAGATGAAGCGGATGCTGCAACTAGTGGAGCAGGTGATACTGTGTTTGTATATTTAGCCGGTGGACTTGGACCTTCTACTGCACTATAAGTACCTGTTGAGGATCGTAGTAGAAATTTAAAATTTTTTACGCATCACCAAGATCAATCTATGGAGTAATCTAGCAACTAGGGGAAGGAGAGTGCATCTACATACACTTGTAGATCGCTAAGCGGAAGCGTTGCAAGAACGCGGATGAAGGAGTCGTACTCGCAGCGATTCAGATCGCGGTTGATTTCGATCTAGCGCCAAACGGACGGCGCCTCCGCGTTCAACACACGTACAGCCCGGGGACGTCTCCTCCTTCTTGATCTAGCAAGGGGAGAGGATAAGTTGAGGGAGGACTCCAGCAGCACGACGGCATGGTGGCAATGGAGCTCGTGGTTCTCCAGCAGGGCTTCGCCAAGCACTATGGAGGAGGAGGAGGAGGTGTAGGAGGAGGGAGGGCTGCGCCAGGGGAAGGGTGCGGCTGCCCTCTCTCTCCCTCACTATATATAGGGGGAAGGGACGTGGGGGACGCGCCCTAGGGTTCCCTAGGGGAGGGGCGGCGGCCACAGGGGAAACCCTAGATGGGTTTGGGCGCCCCCCACCCCCTAGGAAACTTGCCCCCCAAGCCGGGAGGGGCGGCTGCCCTAGGGGTGGCGCCCCCACCTCTCCTGGTTACATGAGATGGGGTGGGAGGGGCGCTCAGCCCCTAAGTGGGCTGATGTGCCCTCTCCCCTTGGCCCATAAGGCCCCCCAACGCTTGCCGGGGCCTCCGAAACCCCTTTCGGACACGCTGGTCATCACCTGGTACCCCCGGAACAATTCCGGACTCCAATACCCTTCATCCAATATACCGATCTTTGCCTCCGGACCATTCCGGAGCTCCTCGTCATGTCCGGGATCTCATCCGGGACTCCGAACAACCTTCGGTAACCACATACCATTTCCCATAACAACTCTAGCGTCACCAAACCTTAAGTGTGTAGACCCTACGGGTTCGGGAACCATGCAGACATGACCGAGACAACTCTCCGGCCAATAACCAACAGCGGGATCTGGATACCCATGTTGGCTCCCACATGTTCCACGATGATCTCATCGGATGAACCACGATGTCGAGGATTCAATCAATCCCGTATACAATTCCCTTTGTCCAGCGGTATTGTACTTGCCCGAGATTCGATCGTCGGTATCCGATACCTTGTTCAATCTCGTTACCGGCAAGTCTCTTTACTCGTTCCATAACACATCATCCCGTGATCAACTCCTTGGTCACATTGTGCACATTATGATGATGTCCTACCGAGTGGGCCCAGAGATACCTCTCCGTTACATGGAGTGACAAATCCCAGTCTCGATTCGTGCCAACCCAACAGACACTTTCGGAGATACCTGTAGTGAACCTTTATAGCCACCCAGTTACGTTGTGACGTTTGGCACACCCAAAGCACTCCTACGGTATCCGAGAGTTGCACAATCTCATGGTCTAAGGAAATGATACTTGACATTAGAAAAGCTTTAGCATACGAACTACACGATCTTTGTGATAGGCTTAGGATTGGGTCTTGTCCATCACATCATTCTCCTAATGATGTGATCCCGTTATCAACGACATCCAATGTCCATGGTCAGGAAACCGTAACCATATATTGATCAACGAGCTAGTCAACTAGAGGCTTACTAGGGACATGGTGTTGTCTATGTATCCACACATGTATCTGAGTTTCCTATCAATACAATTCTAGCATGGATAATAAACGATTATCATGAACAAGGAAATATAATAATAACCAATTTATTATTGCCTCTAGGGCATATTTCCAACAGTCTCCCACTTGCACTAGAGTCAATAATCTAGTTCACATCACCATGTGATTAACACTCACAGGTCACATTGCCATGTGACCAACATCCAAGAGTCTACTAGACTCAATGATCTAGTTCACATCACTATGTGATAAATACTCAAAGAGTTCTGGGTTTGATCATGTTATGCTTGTGAGAGAGGTTGTAGTCATCGGGTCTTGCCATATTCAGATCCCTATGTATTTCGCAAAACTTTATATCGTAGATGCTGCTACCACGTTCCACTTGGAGCTATTCCAAATTATTGCTCCATTATACGTATCCGGTATCTCTACTCAGAGCTATCCGGATAGGTGTTAAGCTTGCATCGATATAACTCTTTACGTCAAACTCTTTATCACCTCCATAACCGAGAAACATTTCCTTATTCCTCTAAGGATAATTTCGACCACTATCTGATGATCCAGTCCTAGATCACCTTTGTACCCTCTTGCCAGACATGTGGCAAGGCACACATCAGGTGCGGTACTCAGCATGGCATACCGTATAGAGCCTATGACAAGAGCATAGGGGACGACCTTCGTCCTTCCTCTTTCTTCTGCCGTGGTCAAGCTTTGAGTCTTACTCAACTTCACACCTTACAACTCAGGTAAGAACCCCTTCTTTGACTGATCTATTTTGAACTCCTTCAAAAACATGTCAAGGTGCGCGTTCTTTGAAAGTATCATCAGGTGTCTTGATCTATCTCTATAGATCTTGATGCCCAATTTGTAAGCAACTTTATCCAGGTCTTCCTTTGAAAAACACTCTTCAAACAACCGTTTATGCTTTCCAGAAATTCTACATTATTTCGGATCAACAATATGTCATACACATATACTTATCAGAAAATGTTGTAGTGCTCCCATTCACTTTCTTGTAAATACAAGTTTCTAGCAAACATTGTATAAACCTAAAAGCTTTGATCACTCCATCAAAGCATATATTCCGATTCCGAGATGCTTGCTCTAGTCCATAGAAGGATTGCTGGAGCCAGCATACCTTTTAGCATCCTTAGGATCGACAAAACCTTTTATTGTATCACATACAACTTTTCTTACAAAACTGGTAAGAAAACTTGTTTTTGACATCCATCTATAAGATTTCATAATCGAAAAATACAGCTAATGCTAACATGATTCCGAAGGACTTAGGCATCGCTACGGGTGAGAAATTCTCATCGTAGTCAACTCCTTGAACTTGTGAAAAGACTCTTTCCCATAAGTCGAGCTTCATAGACGGTAACATTACCGCCCACGTCCGCCTTCTTCTTAAAGATCCATTTATCTCAATGGCTTGCCGATCATCGGGCAAGTCCACCAAAGTCCATACTTTGTTCTGATATATGGATCCTATCTCGGATTTCATGGCTTCTAACCATTTGTCAGAATACGGGCCCACCATCGCTTCTCCATAGCTCGTAGGTTCATTGTTGTCTAACAACATGATATCTAAGACAGGATTACCATACCACTCAGGAGTAGTACATATCCTTGTCGACCTACGAGGTTCGATAGCAACTTGATCTGAAGCTTCATGATCACTATCATTAACTTCCTATTCAACAGACGTAGGCACCACAGAAAACATCTTTCTGTGTTGCATCACTTTCTAGTTGAAATAAAGGTTCGACAACCTCATCAAGTTCTATCTTCCTCCCACTCAATTCTTTCGAGAGAAACTCCTTCTCGAGAAAGGACTCGTTCTTAGCGACAAACAATTTGCCCTCGGATCTGAGATAGAAGGTATACCCAACGGTCACCCTTGGGTATCCTATGAAGATGTGTTTGTCCGCTTTGGGTTCAAGCTTCTCCGGCTGAAGCCTTAAGCATCGCAGCCCCAAACATTAAGAAATGACATCTTTGGTTTGTTGCCAAACCAATGTTCGACGTCGTCTCAACGGACTTAGATGGTGCCCTATCTAAAGTGAATGCAGCTGTCTCTAATGTATAACCTCAAAATGAAAATGGTAGATCGGCAAGAGACATCATAGATCGCACCATATCTCATAGGGTTCGATTATGATGTCCGGACACACCATTACCCTGTGGTGTTCTAGGTGGCTTCAACTGTGAAACAATTCCACAATGTCTTAAGTGATTGCCAAACTCATAACTCAGAAAATCCCCTTTTGATCAGATCGTAGGAACATGATCTTTTGTTATGATGATTCAGACTTGTGCTTCATTAAGTAGATATACCTATATCTACCCAAATCGTCAGTGAAGATGATAAAATAGCAATATCCACCGCACGCTTCAATTCTCATTGGATCACACGCATCATCATGCATGATTTCCAACAAGTCACGTGCCCATTTCATTGTACCTGAAAACGGGGTCTTAGTCATCCTGCCCATGAGGCATGGCTCGCATGTGTCAAGTGATTCAAAATCAAGTGACTCCAAACATCCATCGACATGGAGTTTCTTCATGCATCTTACGCCAATATGACCTAAGCGGCAGTGCCACAAGAAAGTGGTACTATCATTATTAACTCTACATCTTTTGGCGTGAACATGTGTATTACCATGACCGAGATTCAATGAACCATTCACATAGGGTGGATGAACATGAAAGGTATTATTCATGTAAACAGAATAACCATTATTCTCTAACTTAAATGAATAACCGTATTGCAATGAACATGATCTAATCATATTCATGCTCAACGTAGACACCTGATAACATTTATATAGGTTCAATTCTAATCCTGAAGGTAGATGGAGCGTGCGATGGTGATCTCATCAACTTTGGAAACACTTCCAACACACATCGTCACCTCGCCCTTAGCCAGTCTCCATTTAGTCCGTAGCTTTTGCTTCAAGTCACCAACAATAGCAATTGAACCGGTATCCAATACCCAGGTGCTACCAGGAGTACTAGTGAGGTACACATTAATAACACGTATATACTTTGTTGAAGTTGCCAGCCTTCTTATCTACCATGCATTTGGGGTAATTCCGCTACCAGTGACCGTTCCCTTTACAATAGAAGCACTTAGTCTCGGGTTTAGTTCAACCTTGGGCTCCTTCACTGGAGCGGCAACTGGTTTGCCATCCATGAAGTTCCCCTTCTAGACCTTGCCCTTCTTGAAACAAGTGGTCTTGTTAAACCATCAATACTTGATGCTCCTTCTTGATTTCTACCTTTTGCGGTCTTAAGCACCGCGAACAGCTCCGGGATCAACTCCATCCCTTACATGTCATAGTTCATCACGAAGATCTAGTAGCTTAGTGATAGTGGCTAGAGAACTCTATCAATCACTATCTTATCTAGAAGTTTAACTCCCACTTGATTTAAGTGATTGTAGCACCCAGACATTCTGAGCACATGCTCACTAGCTGAGCTATTCTCCTCCATCTTGTTGGCAAAAGAACTTGTCAGAGGTCTCACACCTCTCAACACGGGCATGAGTCTGAAATCCCAATTTCAGCTCTTGGAATATCTCATATGTTCTATGGCGTTCAAAATGTCATTGGAATCCCGATTCTAAGCCGTAAAGTATGGTGCACTAAACTATCAAGTAGTCATCAGGATGTGTCTGTCAGGTGTTCACAACATCCACACACGACGTTGTAGGGGTTTGCACATCGAGCGGTGCATCAAATACGTAAGCCTTCTGTGTAGCAGTGAGGACACTCCCCGGACTACGGACCTAGTCCGCATCATTTCTTACAATATCTTTCAACTTAATCTTTCTCTAGGAACGTATTGAAACAGGGAGCTACAACGTGAGCTATTTATCTACAACATATTTGCAAAGACAATTTAGACTATGTTCATGATAATTAAGTTCATCTAATCAAATTATTTAATGAACTCCCACTCAGATAGACATCCCTCTAGTCATCTAAGTGAAACATGATCCGAATTGACTAGGCCGTGTCCGATCATCACATGAGACGGACTAGTCATCAACGGTGAACATCTCATGTTGATCATGTCTTCTATACGACTCATGTTTGACCTTTCGGTCTTCCATGTTCCGAGGCCATGTCTGTACATGCTAGGCTCGTCAAGTCAACCTAAGTGTTTCGCATGTGTCCCGAGGCCATGTCTGTACATGCTAGGCTCGTCAACACCCGTTGTATTCGAACGTTAGAATCTATCACACTCGATCATCACGTGGTGCTTCGAAACGACGAACCTTCGCAACGGTGCACAGTTAGGGGGAACACTTTTCTTGAAATTTTAGTGAGGGATCATCTTATTTAAGCTACCGTCGTTCTAAGCAAATAAGATGTAAAACATGATAAACATCACATGCAATCAAATAGTGACATGATATGGCCAATATCATTTTGCTCCTTTTGATCTCCTTCTTCGGGGCTCCATGATCATCGTTGTCACCGGCATGACACCATGATCTCCATCATCGTGTCTTCTTGAAGTTGTCTCGTCATCTTACTTCTACTACTATGGCTAACGCTTTAGCAATAAAGTAAAGTAATTACATGACGTTTATGTTGACACGCATGTCATAAATAAATTAAGACAACTCATATGGCTCCTGCCGGTTGTCATACTCATCGACATGATCAATCTCATACATCACATATATCATTCATCACATCCTTTTGGCCATATCACATCACAAGGCATATGCTGCAAAAACAAGTTAGACATCCTCTAATTGTTGTTGCAAGTTTTTATGTGGTTGCTATAGGTTTCTAGCAAGAACGTTTCTTACCTACGCGAAAACCACAACGTGATATGCCAATTTCTATTTACCCTTCATAAGGACCCTTTTCATCGAATCCAATCCAACTAAAGTGAGAGAGACAGACACCCGCTAGCCACCTTATGCAACTAGTGCATGTCAGTCGGTGGAACCAGTCTCACGTAAGCGTACGTGTAAGGTCGGTCCGGGCCGCTTCATCCCACGATGCCGCCGAATCAAGATAAGACTAGTAGCGGCAAGTAAATTGACAAAATCGACGCCCACAACAACTTGTGTTCTACTCGTGCATAGAAACTATGCATAGACCTAGATCATGATGCCACTGTTGGGGATCGTAGCAGAAATTTAAAATTTTCTACGCATCACGAAGATCAATCTATGGAGTAATCTAGCAACGAGGAGAAGGAGAGTGCATCTACATACTCTTGTAGATCGCTAAGCGGAAGTGTTGCAAGAACGCGGATGAAGGAGTCATACTCGCAGCGATTCAGATCATGGTTGATTCTGATCTAGCGCCGAACAGACGGCGCCTCCGCGTTCAACACACGTACAGCCTGGGGACGTCTCCTCCTTCTTGATCCAGCAAGGGGAGAGGAGAAGTTGAGGGAGAACTCCAGCAGCACGACGACATGGTGGCAATGGAGCTTGTGGTTCTCCAGCAGGGCTTCGCCAAGCACTATGGAGGAGGAGGAGGTGTAGGAGGAGGGAGGGCTGCGCCAGGGGAAGGGTGCGGCTGCCCTCTCTCTCCCTCACTATATATAGGGGGAAGGGAGAAGGGGGAGGCACCCTAGGGTTCCCTAGGGGAGGGGCGGCGGCCACAGGGGAAACCCTAGATGGGTTTGGGCGCCCCCACCCCCTAGGAAACTTGCCCCCCAAGACGGGAGGGGCGGCTGCCCTAGGGGTGGCGCCCCCACCTCTCCTGGTTACGTGAGATGGGGTGGGAGGGGCGCTCAGCCCCTAAGTGGGCTGATGTGCCCTCTCCCCTTGGCCCATAAGGCCCTCCAATGCTTGCCGGGGCCTCCGAAACCCCTTTCGGACACACTGGTCATCACCTGGTACCCCCGGAACAATTCCGGACTCCAATACCCTTCGTCCAATATACCGATCTTCACCTCCGGACCATTCCGGAGCTCCTCATCATGTCCGCGATCTCATCCGGGACTCTGAACAACCTTTGTTAACCACATACTATTCCCCATAACAACTCTAGTGTCACCGAACCGTAAGTGTGTAGACCCTACGGGTTCGGGAACCATGCAGACATGACCGAGACAACTCTCCAGCCAATAACCAACAGCGGGATCTGGATACCCATGTTGGCTCCCACATGTTCCACGATGATCTCATCGGATGAACCATGATGTCGAGGATTCAATCAATCCCGTATACAATTCCCTTTGTCCAGCGGTATTGTACTTGCCCGAGATTCGATCGTCGGTATCCGATACCTTGTTCAATCTCGTTACCGGCAAGTCTCTTTACTCGTTCCGTAACACATCATCCCGTGATCAACTCCTTGGTCACATTGTGCACATTATGATGATGTCCTACCGAGTGGGCCCAGAGATACCTCTCCGTTACACGGAGTGACAAATACCAGTCTCGATTCGTGCCAACCCAACAGACACTTTCGGAGATACCTATAGTGAACCTTTATAGCCACCCAGTTACATTGTGACGTTTGGCACACCCAAAGCACTCCTACGGTATCTGGGAGTTGCACAATCTCATGGTCTAAGGAAATGATACTTGACATTAGAAAAGCTTTAGCATACGAACTACACGATCTTTGTGATAGGCTTAGGATTGGGTCTTGTCCATCACATCATTCTCCTAATGATGTGATCCCGTTATCAACGACATCCAATGTCCATGGTCAGGAAACCGTAACCATCTATTGATCAACGAGCTAGTCAACTAGAGGCTTACTAGGGACATGGTGTTCTCTATGTATCCACATATGTATCTGAGTTTCCTATCAATACAATTTAGCATGGATAATAAATGATTATCGCGAACAAGGAAATATAATAATAACCAATTTATTATTGCCTCTAGGGCATATTTCCAATAGTACCAGCAGAATCTCGAGGGTAGATCCTTTTCTGTTTCACTCGACGAGTAACACCATTCCCTACTATATTCTTTTCCTTGCTCTTTTTGGACTTTGCCATGTCAAGGCGTACCCACAACACGAACGAATAAAATCGCTCTTCATAACTCATTGATGCATGATACAAACAAGCAATACTTTGATGTGAGACAACCGTATGAGGATAGAATATGTAAGAAAAACAGGACGGCGTGACATATTCACAGCTACAATGTGTAAACTAAGTAGAAGGATTTTCAAGAACATAGAAGTAATGCAAGCTAGACACCATATGAAAGATGCAACCAATATCACCCTGTCTAGTTAAAAGTGTCTTGTCATAAGTGGCATTTCGAAAAATTAGAAGCAATACGATGTAGAAATCAATGCAAGATACAACCACTATCAAATTGCCTTGTTAAAAGCGTCCAATCATGAGTGAGTGATGCAGGATACACAACAACAGTACTTTGATGTAAGAACATGGCATGATTGATAGATAAAGTGTATTCTAGACACAGAAAGGCATGCCATATGCACATGTATAACATATAAACTTAGCAGGTGCAATCTAATCCAAATAGAAGAAATACAGGCTAGACAACATATGCAACATGAAACCAATTATCACACTGTCAACTTAGAGCAAGCACCTGGATGGTGGAGTGCGGGAGATGAACTCATCATGTAGACTTGGGACTTCAACTTCATTAGCAGTAGCAGTGGCAAATCTAGAGAGTCTCTGTCTGCGTCGGTCCGGAGGACCACCAACATCCCCTAACTTACTCTTTTCCTTCCTATTTTCTGATATTGCCTTATGAAGTCAAAACCAAAAGAAGATGATTACAATTAGCTCTGCATAATTGGTTGATGCATGATACAGACGAACACTACTTTGATGTAAGGCAAGCGCAGGATAGGAGGATGGAATATATACAGAAAAAGACAACATTGCATATTCAGACGTACGATAGGAGGATGGAATATGTACGAAAAATAGTAAGCAGAAGGCATTTTAACAAAATTAGAAGAAATGAAAGCTAGGCACCATATGAACATGCAACCAATATCACTCTATCAGGTAAAAAGTGTCTCGTCGAAGTGCCATTTCAAGAAATTAGAAGCAGTACAAGCTAGAAGAGAATGCAAGATGCAACCTACATCACACTCCCAAGTTAAATGTGTCTTATGGGTAAGTGATCATTGCAGGTATAAGTTGTAAGTTACGTAGATGCAATTCAACAAAATCAGAATCAATACAAGCAAGACATCATACGGAACACACAACCACATATAACAGTTCCAAGTTAGAGCAAGCACCTGTGATGGTGGAGTAGGGGAGATGTGCTCATCATCTACACGTATGTTCTAGAAACAGGAACATGTGTCACATTCACATGCATTATGTGTAAAGTAAGCAGATGCAATTCAACAAAGTTAGAAGCAATACAAGCTAGACATCATACGCAACATGCAACCACATATAATAGTGCCAAGTTAGAGCAAGCACCTGTGATGGTGGAGTAGGGGAGATGTGTTCATCATCTACACAGCTACGTTGACTGTCTAGCCTTGCGTTATCTTGTGAATCTTGTTGGGAGGATGGCGGAGTAGAATCTGTAGAGACCCTCCGTTTCAGTTGCTCGGAAGGACCACCACCATCCAATGCCTTACCAATTTCCTTCCGCTTCATTGATTTTGCATTGTGAGGTCAAACCGACAAGAAAAAGGAATAAAATTCGCTCTTCAGAACTCATTCATGCATGATACTGACGAACACTACTCTGATGAAAGGCAAAGTCATGATACGAGGATGGAATATGTACGAAAAACTGGACGTCTTGACATATTCACACCTATGATGTGGTAACTAAGTAGAAGGCACTTCAACAAATTAGAAGCACTGCAAGATAGACACCATATGGAAGGTGCAACCAATATCACTCTGCCAAGTTAAAACTATCTCGTCATAGGTGGCGTTCATCAAACTAGAAGCACTACATGCTAGAAATCATATTCAAGACGCAAACCAATATCACACTGCCAACTTAAAGGTGTCCCATCATATGTGACTGACGCATGATACACAAGAAGAGTAGTTTCATGTAAGAACATGGTGTGATAGACAGATATAGTATGTACCAAAAACAGGAAAGCATGTCATATTCACACGTATCATGTGTAAGCTAAGTAGATGCAATTTACACTAATTAGGAGCAATACAAGCTAGACACCATATGCAACATGCAACCAGATATCACACTACCAAGTTAGAGCAAGCACCTTGGATGGTGGAGTAGGGGAGCGGAGACTTCGAACTTGTAATGCACTAGCAGTACAAGGAGAATCCGTACAGATGCTCCGTTCACGTTGCTGCAGAGGACCACCATCATCGCCTTCCTTACTCTCTTCCTTCCTCTTTTTTGATTTTTCCTTGTCAAGTCAAACCCACAAGAAAAAAGGAATAAAATTTGCTCTTCAGAACTCATTGATGCATGATACTGACAAACACTACTTCATGTAAGACAGCTGCATGATAGGAGGATGGAATATGTATGAAAAATAGGGTGGCATGACATATTGACATGTATGATGTATAAAGTGTAAACTAAGCACAAGGTGTTTGAACCAGTTAGAAGCAATGCAAGCTAGAAACCATAGGAAAGATGAAACCAATATCACTCTATCAAATTAAAAGGGTGGCCTAACAAATCTATTTGACCAAATTAGAAGCAATACATAGCAACATGCTAGAAATAATATGCAATATGCAACGAATAAAGGTGTCTCATCATAAGCGATTGATGCAGGATACAGAAGAGAGGTAGTTTCATGTAAGAACATGGTTAACACATAGATGTAGTGTGTACCAAAAATAAGAAGGCATGCCATATTCACAGGTGTAATCTGTAAACTAAGCAGATGCAATTTACCCTAATTAGAAGCATTACAAGCTAGACACTGTATGCAACATGCAACCACATATCACACTGCGAAGTTAGAGCAAGCATCTGCGATGGTGGTGTAGGGGAAGTGCGGTCTTCAAGTACAGAGCTACGTTCAATATCTTCATTTAGGCTTGTTGTTTCTTGAGAATCATGTGGAGAGGATGAAACTGCACTCTTTATAAGAGTAGCACATCTCATACCGACCCACGGGCGTGACTGTCTCATCATAAGCGATAGATGCAGGATACACAAGAACAGTAGTTTGATGTAAGAACATGGTGTGATAGCCAGATGTAGTATGTACCAAAAACAGGAAGGCGTGTCATATTCACATGTATAATATGTAAGCTAAGGAGATGCAATTTAACTAATTAGGAGCAATACAAGCTAGGCACCATATGCAACATGCAACCAGATATCACACTGCTATGTTAGAGAAAGCACCTGGGTTGTGGAGTAGGGGAGGTGAGATTTGGAACTTGCACTGCAGTAGGAATAGCAGGAGAATCTGCAGAGATCATCTGTTTTGGTTGCTCCAGAGGACCACCATCATTCCGTGCCTTCGTCCTTTTAGATTTTGCCTTGTTAAGTAAACCCACAAGAAAAAGGAATGAAATTCTCACTTCCCAATTTGTTGATGCATGATACTGATGAACACAACTTTTATGTATGGCAACCACATTGTAGGAGGATGGAATATATACGAAAAACGCTAAGTGGAAGGCATTTCAATAAATTAGAAGCAATGCAATCTAGACACCATATGAAAGATCCAACCAAAATCACTCTACCAAGTTAGATGTGTCTCATTATAAGTGGCACCTCAACAAATTAGAGGCAATACATGTTTGAAATGATATGCAAAGATGCAACCAATATTACACTGTCAACTTGAAGGTGTCTCGTCAGAAGTGATTGATGAGGGATACAGAAGAAAAGTAGTTTGATTAAGAACATGGTTAATAGAAAGACGTAATATGTACCAAAAACAGGAACACATGTCATATTCACACGTATAATGTGTTAACTAAGCAGATGCAATTTACCCTAATTAGAAGCATTACAAGGTAGACACCATATGCAACATGCAACCACATATCACACTGCCAAGTAAGAGCAAGCACCTGCGATGGTGGTGTGGGGGAATTGCGGTCATCAACTAAAGAGCTACGTTGACTATCTTCATTTAGCCTTGCTGTTTCTTGAGAATCATGTGGGGAGGATGACACTGCACTCTTTAAAGTTTAAACGAGTAGCGCGTCTCACAGTAACCCACTGGGGTGACTGTCTCATCATAAGTGATTGATGAGGGATACAAAAGAGCATTAGTTTGATGTACGAACATGGTTAATAGACATATGTAGTATGTATCAAAAATAGGAAGGCATGTGTAAAGTAAGTTGATGCAATTTAACAAAATTGGAAGCAATACAAGCTAGACACCATATGCAACATGCAACCACATTTGACAACGCGAAGTTAAAGCAAGCACATGGGATGGTTGTGTGTGGCAATTGAGATCATCAAATGCAGAGCTACGTTTACCATCTTCGTATGCTGGCCTGCACCCTTTAGAGCGCTGAGAAGCTTAGTGCTTATCTTCAAATTACACTGGGGCGACTTCTGTCTTTTCTTTTTTGTATTCATCAACATTGCGTCAGAGTCTGAAATACCCATGCATAAAAAACAATAGTGTGAGTATGGGTGAAGTGTGTGCACAAGTAGTACAGTGTAAAGGTAGCAGATAGTAGGTCGGTGAGAAATAAATGACAGGAGACATATGATAGCTCTACAACATGCAGGGCACACGAAATTGCTAGATTCTAGGATTTTGAAATATGAGCACAGGGATGGCTGGGAAATGCAGATGCTCCTCCAGCACACCACAAGGTGTGGTCCTATGAAAATAACAGTCAACTGAAAACAAATAGGTCAGTCCTTTTTTTTTCTGCACCGTCTGATGTACAAAGAACGGGCAGATCGCCTTCATCTACCTCCAGCCAGTCAGTGGTACGATCTTCCTCGAAATGCCAGCGACCACCGGCCCAGTCCCCTGCTTCCGCCCTCCACTCAACCTCACCGCACCACCGTGCTTGGCACCGCCCTGGTCATCCCTTCAAGCCCCGCCGACCTTGAGATCAGGCGCAAGCAGCTCCTGCAGCCCACACCCCTATGATAGACACCGATGTGCTGCTTCCCCAGCGAACAGGCAGACTAGGTGCTCCGCGTGCCTAAGCGGGTGCTGCTTCTTTTAATTGCGATCGACTGACCCTGAATTGAAATCCAGGCGGTCTACTGACCTCTAGCAAAGGTGAAATAGTAAATGGGAGGAAACCTTGTGCATTTAGTATCTCGAAGAAGATGCAGTACGAAGTGCTCAACTAGTTTCTTTCGTGGGATGAATACAGTGTGAGCAGAGACATAAGATTTGCATGAATAAGGGAAGAGGAGTACCTCTTTCTGCTGGTAGTGATGTGTCCTCCTTCTATTTTTCCAACGATCTTATTGTGGTTCGCTGGAAACGAGAAGTTTTGGAGGACGGTGGAGCCTTGGACGAACCCATGGCCAAGTTGTTGAGTGTGGTGCGGTGGCCGTCTGTCGGCGGTGGGGAACCAGATCCGAGGTGGCGAACGACGGTGTATCGAGAACAGCTCCAGTGCGGTGGACGGTTGCGACTGTGGAGCGACAACAGTGAGGCGCAGGACGGCGTGGCCGAAGTGGTTCTGGTACAATGCACGTCGGCATCAGCGTCGTGGAGGCCGCTCTGCCTCGGCTTCAGCTGCTAAGTCCTTGAGGGCATTGCGGTTGCGGTTGCGTTGGACGACGACGTCGGGGTACCGGCTCCGGCGTGATGGAGGAGGGCGGCGGTGGATTGGGTGCATTGCGGTGGAGGACGAAGGAGGCTGGGGTTTCGCGGCTGGTGGAGAGAGCATTTTGGCACCCACGGAGTAATCTCAGGTGTCCCAAATGGTGGGCGGGATAGATTTCGGTCGAGCGCATGGGTGTTTAGGCGCCCACGGTGTATGAATGCTTCTCAGAGGCGGTTGAGACTGGTGTCTTGGTGAAGTTACAAACCAGCCCGGTTTAGACCTTTGGACATCGGGCCAATAGGCTACACATGCCAGAGTCAGGACAGTAATTTCCTACCACCAAACATTAGTATCGCGTGGTTTCGGGTGACCAGAGGCTTATTTGGCGCTTCATTCAATATTTGGGAGCAGAAGCATTAACGTTTTCGGTTCTCTTGAATTGAACTTTCAGGATTTGTCAAACTTCACAAATCTTTACTCTTGAAAATCCTAAAATTACGATTATTTTGGAATGGAGGGGGTACATTTGAATATACATTGTACATGAGTATATATTAAAAAAATATGCAACTTATCTCAGTTCATGCATGGTTCCAGATATAATCTCCTTGGTTGCAAAAAAATAGTTAGACATGCGTATGAATATATAGCATGTTCAAATGCACAACAAAGATTGATGCCCCATTTTAGATCTGATTTACAAATGCCATTATCTCGGGTTCAAATGAATGCACTTCCTATGAATTCGAATCTTCGAAACCCCCTTTATGTTGAATTCAACATGTATTCTATTTCATAGCTAGCAATTTGGAATGTATCCATATAAGTGACAAATGTATAAAGTGCTTCACACTAACAACATGGAGTGCACTAATTAATGTTTATATATGAATTGCAAAAGCAATGCATTGCCTGTATTTCAAAATGCTCTCACTCTATGGATCAATAATATGAAATAAACACATGCACATGTTAGAATTCAATAGAGTATGGGTGTCTGATAGACCGATTTTCGTTCATACGCAAATTGAAAAATTCGTGATCTCATCCAAAAATAATAATGCCATTTATATTTTAATTTAATGCATAGAACCACCTTTTACACGTAGATGCACTATGCCTCGGCCCGTTCTCACAAACGTGTTATATATCTCTCTATCTAGCGCATAAATGCACACACTTTATATACATTGGAATTTCTCTTTCACACATGCTCACAATCTCTCCCGAGGTGTCGGGGTGTCTCACACACACACTCTCTCTGTATAACTCTCTCTCTCTCTCTCTCCCTCTCTCTTTCTGACTACTATGTACCACTCCTTTCACTAATCTCAGTTGGAAAACACTATTTCTCTCACATGCATACACACACACACGGTCTCTGCTAGCCCTCTATACACACATATATGTGCCTACGTGTCTCCTGCATGCACATTATCTTTAGGCCTCTCTCATACACATTGCCCCCCACAGACACACCTCTCTCTTAGTAGTTGGCAGATATGATTCCATCAGATCATTCGGTAGGATATCCCTGACTGTTAGGCTGGATGATAATACGAGGCAAAGTTTTACCCAAGTTCGGACCCTTGCAATTGAGGAAAAAGCCTACTCCTGGTACACATGAATACTAGGCATTCTGCGTGTGTGTATACTATCGATGAACTAGCCCCCAAACTTCTATAACATACTCGGGGCCTAGGGTTACAAATCATATATAGTCGGCTTATCAATAGTGGGGATAGAGTCCTCCACGACCCTGGTAGCTTCATGTTGTATGTCAAGTCCTCCACATGGGTCTTCGTATAATGCGTCTCGGTCCAACCTATGTGGCGCAGGATGGAACCGACCCATGAGTCCTCATGTTGACCCACCCGTCGGTGTCAAAACCGGCGGATCTCGGATAGGGGGTCCCGAAATGTGCGTCTAAGGTCGATGGTAACAGGAGGCAAGGGACACGATGTTTACCCAGGTTCAGGCCCTCTCTATGGAGGTAATACCCTACGTCCTGCTTGATTGATATTGATGAGTATGAGTATTACAAGAGTTGATCTACCTCGAGATCGTAATGGCTAAACCCTAGAGGTCTAGTTTGTATGGCTATGATAATGAATTTTCCCTATCCGAACTAAGTCCTCCGATTTATATAGACACCGGAAGGATCTAGGGTTACACAAGGTCGGTTACAAAGAAAGGATTCTACTATCCTGTCGCCAAGCTTGCCTTCCATGCCAAGGAGAGTCCCATCTGGACACGGGTGCAGTCTTCAGTCTTCGTATCTTCACTGCCCATCAGTCCGACCCATGGCTAATAGGCCGGACGCCCGAGGACCACTTAGTCCAGGACTCCCTTAGTAGCCCCTGAACCTGGCTTCAATGATAAGGTATCCGGCGCGTAGATCTGTCTTCGGCATTGCAAGGCGGGTTGCTCCTTCCAAACTCCAAAATAGTCTTCGGACGAATTGATCGTGTCCGGATCTGCAACACACACCACACACAACCGCAGAGAGAATACAATAATCCACGAGTCCAATCCGCTGACAACTTTTTACAACATGACATCACGTCCGTCCGGTCATAATTTTGAACCGTTTTTCGTCTGCCGCTCCGCGTTTCGAGACGCGGTTGACATTGGCACGTCTTGTCAAAGCAGAGATTGTGTCCCCTTATTACGGGATTCTCATCAATACGAGCATGGGTAACACAACCGTGTCGTTTATACAGCCCTCGAGGGTAGGCGAATTTTAAGGCGAGTGGGGAGGCGTTCGATATTCGTTGTCCTTATAAGGAGATAAGATTCCCGTTTCTTCTCCCACACCTTCTCTCTTCTTCTGCCTTTCCACTCTTGAGCTCCAGCGCCCATGTTCTAATCTGTTCCCACTTGATAAAGCACTCAACCATGTCTGGATCCGGAGGTCAAGGCAAGTGGATGGCTTCCTCCATCAAGGAGGAGGACATCGCCGAGCTTCGGGCGGCTGGGTACCTGGCGAAGGAAATCGCCCACCGTCTTCCAGCCCAGGGTCAAATCATTCCCACACCAAAGCCCAATGAGAGGGTAGTATTCATCGCCCATTTCCTCCGCGGGCTACCCCTTCGTCCGCGGGATAATGTTCTACTATGGGATAGGCTTCCATGACCTATCCCCGAACTCCTTCCTCAATATCTCGGCGTTTATTGTCATGTGTGTGGCCTTCCTCCGCATCCAACCCCACTTCGGGCTGTGGCTCAAAATGTTCAATGTGAAGCCGAAGGTGGTGGATGGCCAGCACGCAGAGTGCGGGGGCGCCATGGTGAGCAAGCTCACCAACGTCTTTTGGCCAAATGGCACATTCGTAGAGTCTGTCAAGGAATGGCAGAAACAATGGTTCTACATTACCAAACCCCGCGATGCCACCTGGGCCGTGGCTGCCAAATTCAACTCTGGCGCTCCCGTGCGACTCACCTCCTGGGTCGAGAAGAGCCCGAACTGGTGTTCGTCAAACGAGCTGATTGCGCTGCAAACGCGCATTCAAAGCATGATCGACAGGGACATCAAGCTTGTCGACGTAATCCAAGTGATGTTGGCGCGCCGGATCCTCCCCTACCAGAGCCGAAGCCGCCCTCTATGGGATTTCAACCTGAAAAAACACCACACCCTGGAGAGGCTCTTCGAAACAACTCACGAGGATGCCCGGAAGTTGCTCTTCAAGGGCAATGAGATACCACCGGCCACGGATTCGGACCGCGGTCACGACATAAATCACCTCCCCAATGAGGTATGTTATTTTCAACACATCCCCTACTTGCTTGTTTCAAGGACGATATCTAAGCTTTTATTATCATTGCTTTTTCAGTACTGGTTGAAGAGGGCGAAGCAGATCCGGTGTCCAGCTCCCCTGCCTGAAGAACCAGTCATCCCATGTGTTAGCGAAGATGCTAGAGCCGGCGCCTTATAAGGCACCAGAGAAGAAGGCCACAGGGAAAGCCAAGGGGGTCCGGAGTGGCCCCCGCCACAAGGGCACTTCGGACGTGACGTCCGAAGACAAGACCCGTTCCCCCGTCGCCGAAGACGACGAGGAGGAAGAGGAGGAGGAAAGCGACTCTCCCCCTGATGGGGGGAAGAGGAAGAGAGCGGCCTCCACAATTCTAGAGGCAGAGGTGCCCAAGAAGGGGAAAGGCTCCCTCGTAGATAACTCCGCATGGGACGTTGACAACAGTCTGGAGAGACGCCCCCTGCACTAAGCCTCGGGCCGCATCGTAAGTGCTAAGATTTATATCTGCCCATAAAGTGTCCTCCCCTCATTGTATTACCATGATTGGTTATGTTATTGTAGTCCGGCCCACAACAGCTCTCCGCGATCCTCGTCAGGAGGCTCACTGGATTCCAAGGCGATGGCCAGCGATTCACCGCCAGCCGCTCACTCCCCCAAGGCCAAGGATGATGCGGAGGTGCTGTCCCGAAGGACTGTTCCAGGCGGGGGAGAGGCTCAGGAGGAGCCAAAAGGCGAAATCCCCGTTGCCGGACACCAAGGGGAATCAATCCCCATGGAGAATGGTGGGGAGGTCCGTACTCAGTTCGACCCTCAGCCGGACTCAATTCGACCCTCAGCCGGACTCAATTTCGGAGACCAAGGCTGCTCCGGAATCTGGCACGCGACCTCCTTTGGAAGAAGGGGGACGCCTGTTCCCCTGGTGACCCCTATCCAACCAGGGGCACCGGATAATCTGCTGGAAGCGCTGCGAGGCGCTTCCATTGTGGATGAGCATCGTGTCCTTATGAGCATGGTAATTGAAAGGGTTCAGTCCTCCAAGAGCAGACTAACCGAAGCCTACAGCAGCCTGTTGACAGGTTTTGAGGTAAGCAGCACAAAAAAGGAGAAAATCCCAATATAGACAGTAGCCCCTGAGACACCGTCTGATGTTCACAAAGAAAAAACTGGACAGAGGATCAATCTCCTATTACAGGAAACTAACTAAATTTGTCTGAAATGTATGCGCAGGCGTCGCTATTGGCCGCAGCCTCGCATACTACCGAAGTCTCCGGACTGGAGCAGAAACTGGCGGAGGCTGAGGAGGAGCTGGGCCTGGTGAAGAGGCAGCTTCAGGAAAAACAAGGTAAGTAATAACCTGTTATGGATTCAAAAAGGGGAAATGATATGCAATGACCAAAATACCATGATGTGAACAGAGGCGACGACCGAGGTCGAGGCCCTGAAAGCGGCCCTGGTCGAAGCCGAGGGGAAGGCTGTCAAGGAGCAGGCCGCCCGTAAGAGGCTAAAGGCCCGGGTCAACAAAGTCCAATAGGAGCTCCAGGACACGGTGAGGAAGTGCGAGACCTTGGAGCACAATGCGTCGGCTCAAGAGGCCGAACTCGCCAAGGCTCGTAAGAGTGCGGAGGCGGCCTAGATTGAAGCCCAGGATGCCCTCCATGAGATCCAGGAGGCCCAGAAGATTGCGGCGGGTAAGGCATTCCATATGCAGAGCAGGAGTGTGAAGAGGAAATTTCTTTTACTAACCCAGATTCGGAGTTCTCCAGGGGCCTTTGCTAATCTGCCACGCAGTGTGACTGATGCTGCGGAGTTCTTCCGAGCTGAAGAAGGGAGCTCCTCGGAGAAGTTGTTCTGGTCGCAATATTGCGCGCCAGAACATCCGGTGCCCTACAGCGATTAGCTGAAACAGTTGGTCGAGCTGCATAGGGTGGACGAACTGGCCATGAAGGATATGATAATCCGGCTGTGGCCAGCCGAAGCTATTCCCAACAGCTACTTCGGCCTCGTGAAGAAGCTGGTGGATGCCTGTCCTCGGCTGGATGTCATCAAGTGATCCGTCTGCATCGAGGCCGTGCGTCTGGCCTTCTCTTATTGCAAGGTCTGGTGGGCGAAGCTGGACGTTGTTAAGTTAGCGACCGGGGGGCCGCCGGAGGGCAAGGAGCACCGCACACCTGAGCGATACTTTGGCGATGTCTTAGAGGGGCCCCGCATTGTTGCGGATCATTGTGTGAAGGACACCATCTTTGAATGAATGTATTCGAGCTCCCTCTGCCTTGTATGATGAAACAAAGTGTTTATGCAATATAATGCTTATTATGTTTTTAAATTTTTACTTCCTGTGCGGCCTTGTTGTATGAAATATGAGGGTTAACCAGTCATCGGCTTCTGCCCCCACATAGGTAGTACGGGGGTGTTCGGGATGGAATCTAAACAATCTTGATCCAATTAGATGGTCCTTGAGGGAGTTGTTTAGCGCAACGAACCAGTCAACCAGACTATGCGGCTGTAACACCCTCACTTAGCCATAGGAGTGCGACAATAAAAATATGGGCGCAACCCCTAGTATCCGAACTAGAGTGCTATAAGCGTCTGATCAGGAAGTACCAATCCTTCGCGTAATGCGAAAGAAATCTCCAATGATTTGCAACCTCCAAACAGCTGACCGGCTCTCGCCACATCATGACAGTCAGTTTTCGGCTTTCTCTACTGAGGTGCTCCTTTGGATAAACCAAGGCACAATCGCAGTAGTTCTCCCTTCACTACCTTAGCCGATATGGCGGAACATAAGGTAGCAAGCATAGGAGCCGGGCAACCCAACTATTGACCCAAGACATGATTCGGAGCCAATGCATATAATGCTAAATTCGGGGTGCCGAACTATACTTATAAAAAGTTTTTGGACTTTTGTTGCCGTAATGTGGGGTGCTATGAAGCCCCTGGAAAACATCAAGCGTACCAAAGTGTACGGGTGCTACCTGATAGGATTGTCCACAGGGGAGTTGAAAAAAGAAAGAAAGAAAAAATAAAAGGTATGAAGGTAAAAAGCTGGAGTCCTACAGCTCCAGCCGCAAACTGTTCTCATTGTAATTTAATTAGTACGTCAAGGCACATTGATACAGGTAGTGCGATAAGCAACATGCTATTTGACATGCCGAAACCAAGGGAGAGCTGCATGTGGGTCCTGAAAAACCAGTAGAGTTATCGTTAACGGAATCACCTAAAAAGTCCCGCATATGTTTGCCTTTCTCGCTGTCTTGGTGTGTTTGTCCTTCAAGAGGACCGATGACCAGACCATCAGATGGTGCCTGTGGGATTGAGACCCGAAAAGGAAACAAGTAAAAGTGAAAGTATGTGTGTATCCGATGTCGGTTGAGCCGTACTATGGACCACAAGCTAGCTATGCCTCCGTCGATGCCCATGGGATTTTGAGTGCGTAGTTATGTACGCGCGGCACGAATGCCGCCACTTGATCGGAGCTGAGACGGAGGCCGGGTTGCTAGTCGAGCTCCTGCCGAGCCAAGCTCTCCTACTGCAGAGTAGTTCAGACCCTCTTAACGGTGTCCGTGGGCTCGGCAGCCGAATTAAGGTTCTGCTTGAGAAGGCCGCTCTGTACTTCTGCTACTAAGGCAACTCTGTGCTCTTCTGTACGGAGGGAGCATTCCGTATTTCCGTTGACTGTTATGACGCCATGTGGACCAGGCATCTTGAGCTTGAGATAAGCATAGTGTGGTACTGTGTTGAATTGAGCGAACGCAGATCGTCCGAGCAGTGTGTGATAGCCACCGCGGAAGGGTTCGATATCGAAGATTAACTCCTTGCTTTGGAAGTTGTCCGGAGATCCGAAGACAACCTCTAGTGTGATTGAGCCCATACAGCAGGCCTCTACACCTGGTATGACTCCTTTGAAGGTAGTTCTGCTGGGCTTGGTCCGAGATGGGTTAATACCCATTTTTTGCGCTGTATCCTGATAGAGCAGATTGAGGCTGCTACCTCCGTCCATAAGGACACGAGTCAGGTGGAACCCATCAATTATTGGGTCTAGGACCAGTGCGGCTGAGCCACCATGACGGATACTGGTCGAATGATCCCGGCGATCAAAAATGATCGGGCATGACAACCATGGATTAAATTTTTGGGCGACTTGCTCTATCACGTAGACATCCCTGAGCGCACGCTTGCGCTCCCTCTTGGGGATGTGGGTAGCGTATATCATGTTCACCGTTTTGACCTGAGGGGGAAACTTCTTCTGTCCCCCCGTGTTCGGTTGCTGGGGCTCTTCGTCATCGTCCTCGCTTTGCGATCCATTTCCCTATTCTCGGTGTTTAATTTGCCGGCCTATTTAAAAACCCACCAGTCTCTATTTGTATGATTGGGTGGCTTGTCTGGGGTGCCATGAATCTGGCACGGACGATCAAGTATGCAGTCCAAGCTGGATGGGCCTGAATTGTTCTTTTGGAACGGCTTCTTCCGCTGACCGGACTTAGAGCCCCTGAATCCAGCATTGACGGCCGTGTCCTTGGTGTTATCATTGTTGTTTCGACGCTTGTATCTATTGCATCGAGACTTGTCTTTGCTAGTGTTAGCTTCAGGGGTGCCGGCGTCGCTTGCATTATTTTTGCTACGGGCCGACCAACTGTCCTCGCCCGCCCAAAAGCGGGTCAAGAGTGTCGTGAGGGCTGCCATGGATTTTGGCTTTTCTTGGCCGAGGTGGCGAGCGAGCCATTCATCGCGGATGCTGTGTTTGAAGGCTGCTAGGGCTTCGGCATCCGAACAATCGACGATTTGGTTCTTTTTAGTTAAGAACCTAGTCTAGAATTTCCCGGCGGACTCTCCGGGCTGTTGAACTATATGGCTTAAGTCATCAGCGTCTGGAGGTCGAACATATGTACCTAGGAAGTTATCGAGGAAGGCCTCTTCCAAGTCCTCCCAGCTGCCAATAGAATTTGCAGGCAGACTGTTGAGCCAGTGCCGAGCTGCCCCCTTGAGTTTTAAAGGGAGGTATTTGATGGCGTGGAGGTCATCGCCTCGGGGCCATATGAATGTGGAGAATGAAGTCTTCGATCCACACCGCGGGGTCCGTGGTTCCATCGTATGATTCTATATTCACGGGTTTGAATCCTTCTAGGAATTCATGATCCAGGACCTCATCAGTGAAGCAATGAGGGTGTGCAGCACCTCTATATCGGGCCGTATCGTGATGTAGGTCTGATGGAGTCCGTCTGCGGTTTTCAGCCCGCGCATGACTAAGTTTGTCACGGCCGAATTGGTGGCCGTCGTCGCGTGTCGAGGCACGTCCTCGTGATCCGTAGATTGATCTAGTATGTCCTGCTTTATTGTTCATGTTTTGCCGGAGGTCATATGTATGGCCGTGGCATAATTTACCTCTGCCCGTGCGATGAGGTGGTGCTGGCTCGTGTTCGGCGTGAGGTGCCATTTTGTCCCAACCATGTGGTGGTTGGTCAGCCGCATTGTACGATTGAGGTATGTATTCCGGTGCCTCCTCGTCAAACTGAGGGAGCAATTTGCGCTTTGGGTAGCTTTTGGTTGGGCGCTTGAGGCCGTATTCTTCGGCTTCTAGGACATCAGTCCATTTATCATTGAGCAGATCTTGGTCATCTTGAAGCTGCCGCTGCTTCTTTTTTAGGCTCCTTGACGTGGCGATTAGCTGACGCTTGAAGAGCTCCTGCTCCAGAGGTTCCTCAGGCACGATGACATCGTCGGTGCCGAGGCTCACCTCATCCTCGGAGAGCGGGAGATAACTTCGATCCTCTGAGTCTTCGTGCGTGGCATTCTTGCCAGGTCTAGCCTGCCCATCTTCCCGTTCATCTTGTTCATTAGTTGTTTCAACGGGGTCTTCATTGTCTTCAGCACCTTCTAGAGTATTATCTTCTCCTGTGCCGGTGTTGCTGTCTTTACTGCAGCGTGACTTAGAGCGGCGCCGCTAACGCCGGCGCTTGGATTGTATTTCGGAAGGTTTAACCTCGGCTAGATCTTCCTTGTCGTCGCCGCTGTTCTCCTTTGGTGCATCCACCATGTATACATCATACGAGGAAGTGGCCATCCAGCGTCCGGTGAATGGTGGGTTTTGGGCCTCTTCTTCTCCGGCATCGTCAACCATACAGTCGATGTCCTCGGAGTCGTAATCAAGTGTGTCGGTTAGATCCTCGACCGTGGTGATGAAGTGGGTGGCGGGTGGGAAGCAAAATCCTCCACCATCAGCCCCTAGTTCGAACTGAATATAGTTCGGCTGTGAGTCCTCTGCCAAGGACATGTTCTTTAGCGAGTTTAGCACATCGCCCAAAGGCGAGTGCTGGAAGACGTCCGCGGTGCTGAACTCGAAGATCGATAAACGATCAAGTTCGGCGTCCGCGGGCTCACATGGTTCAGAACTTACGGCCGGAGACGAGTTTAGAGTTTCGGTGACAAAGATGTCGTGAGAGGTTAAGTCTATGTGCGGCTCCAACGCCGTGGAATATGTGGCCTCCGTGGTGGGGTTTATCCTCCCATCCTCAGATGGCATAGTCTGCTCCGACTCTAAGGCCAGAGCGGTTATAGGAGCGATCTCCTGGATGCTGTCTGATGACAGATTTAGGTCATGATCATCGGGGTGACCGGGGGTGGCAGTCGCAGTCTCGAATCCGGCGAAGATCAAGTCTCCACGGATGTCCGCAACGTAGTTCAAGCTCCCAAATCTGACCTGATGGCCGGGGGCATAGCTTTCGATCTTCTCCAGATGGCCAAGCGAATTGGCCCGCAATGCGAAGCCACCGAACACAAAGATTTGTCCGGGAAGGAAGTTTTTTCCTTGGACAGCGTCATTATTGACGATTGAAGGGGCCATCAAACCTTTTGGTGACAACACAGTGGAACTCTCAATGAAAGCACCAATGTCGGTGTCAAAACCGATAGATCTCGGGTAGGGGGTCCCGAACTGTGCGTCTAAGGTCGATGGTAACAGGAAGCAAGGGACATGATGTTTACCCAGGTTCAGGCCCTCTGTATGGAGGTAATACCCTATGTCCTGCTTGATTGATATTGATGAGTATGAGTATTACAAGAGTTGATCTACCTCGAGATCGTAATGGCTAAACCCTAGAGGTCTAGCTTGTATGGCTATGATAATGAATCTGCCCTATCCGAACTAAGTCCTCCGATTTATATAGACACCAGAAGGATCTAGGGTTACACAAGGTCGGTTACAAAGAAAGGAATCTACACATCCGGTCGCCAAGCTTGCCTTCCACGCCAAGGAGAGTCCCATCCGGACACGGGTGCAGTCTTTGGTCTTCGTATCTTCACAGCCCATTAGTCCGGCCCATGGCTAATAGGCCGGACGCCCGAGGACCCCTTAGTCCAGGACTCCCTCACCACCACAACTAGAAATTATGTGCCCACCCCAACTAGAAATGATGTGCCCACCACACCACACACGCAATCGGCCACTAAGAAAATAAGCATATACAATAGTACAATGTTATACATGAAAGTTAATTGCATGGTGCATCCAAAAATATTTGTTCTGCATTGTGAATGTTTATATTTTCTCCTAAAGTATTAGTCATGGGAAAGAGAAACGAAGGGCATATCTCTCCTTGTCTCCACCGGACACCCCCTCTTTCTACACCACTTTCACGTACACACACAAACTATCTCTCGGCCCTCTAAAAGTATGCATGCCCATGACACATTCACGCGTGAAGGTCACTATATTTCGAGCAAAAGCACTATATGGTCGATGGACTTCAGAATATGCTCATTATAGTCACCGTATACATTCTCGTGGTGATCATACAGTATGTAGCTCATGATATGTCTCCGTATTTTGTTGATGACACTGACGGACATTGTATTTGATTCGTGCTCCGATTTGTTGACGACACTTACGGTCATTGTATTTAAAGTGAAAGCACGATATGGTCACTGGACTTCAGAACAATCTCATGACAGTCAGCACATACATTTTGTGGTGCTAACCAACCTGTGGTTGGATGGTTAGGAGGACAGTGGTTTCTTGAGCCCACCAGGGTTAAAGTCTTGGTGCTCGCATTTATCTTGGGTTAATTTCAGTATTTTTTCCGGCGATGTGCGTTCAGTGGGAGGAGACATTCCACTCGACTATGAGGCACCTATGGTGACTTCGTAAAATCTCATCATATGCTGGCTCACTCTCTTGAAGGTGCTCATAGGGGTAGGGTCTGCATGTGTGCGCTTATAGCGGTGAGTGCTTGCGCGTATATATGAGCGCTTGCGTCTGTAGCATGTTAAAAAAATACATGTCGTGATTATACGATCACTGGCTCACCCATACAACTTTGTATTTTATTGATGACACAATCAATTGACCAGTCAAACATTCCACATGGCGCAACTAGTGTTGCACCATCGGGGCGCGTAACCATGGGCCCACCTGTCAGCGCGTATATGAAAGAAAGAAATGGTAGTTTGAGTCGGTACTGTGTTAATAAAATACATTTTAGGGTGATCATACAGTCACTGGCTCACCATACAGCTCCATAATTTGTTGATGACACGATCAATTGACCAGTCAAACGGTCCACATTCAGCAGCGCACATTACCATAGGGCCCACCCATCAGCGCATATATGAAGGACATAAATGGTAATAAATTAGTGGTCGGTGGGGATTCAAAGTCCTGGGACCTCTGGTTGGCAGTCGCCAGCGGTGGGGGCGCAGTGATTGGGCGGTGGCGTGGGGATCGCCGGAGAAAAAGCTCAGCACGGAGGGGGGGGGGCTAGAGGGATGGCCGGGGCGACGGCGGACCGATGGTGGGGAGCGGTTTCGGGGCGGCGGGGCCACACGGGCCGGCCGCGGCCGGCGGCGGCCGGCAGTTTGGCCGGCGGTGGCTGACGGCTCAGGGGGTGGAGGTTGAAGATAAACTATAGGCCCTTGATTTTGTATCCAATGGGTGGAAAGTCTACTGACCAGAGATGAAAAAGTCAGTCGCTGGTGTGTAGCCTCACCCCGCACGTACACATGCACGCATGCAACACTCACACAAACACACGCACGCATGCAGGCATGCAACACTGACATGTACACATAACGAACACACGCATGCATGCAGGCATGCAACACTGACACATACACATGCACTCACGAACACACACACGTACACACACATGCATGCAACACTGAAACGTACACATGCACACACGCAATACTCGCACGCCTGCATGCACACCACACACGGCGCAAGAAACACGCTCAACCTATACGTGCATGCCCCCTTTGTTAAGGACATGGATTGTTACGGGTATTAATCAATCTTATCTTTTTTTTGCAAGGTTTAATCAATCTTATCTGTGATAAGCAGAACATTGATGTTTGCAGCGATCTTTATGAATCACAATGTATCGAACGGGATGTTAACGTATATATGAACTTTTTAAAATTCTCTTACATTATATAGTAGGCTTATCTAGATGAAATAGATGACGTCACACTCAATGAACAATCATCAGTTTATGAAATGTCCGCTTCTGACCGCCCTGGCCCACCAAAAGTTCCTCTATCGTGCGCTGCCCGCGTTGGGTCACTAACATGCAAGCCATGTACCCAAAGAGCGCAGACGTCAGTGGAAGAACGATGTGGTCTCGTACATCAGAGTCGAGGGCGCCACTCGATGCACGCCCGACTGAACACGCCTCCTTTCCGCATTCAAATGCCTCCATGAAACCCGTGTGGAAGCCGAGAAACCCACTCTGGACACACTTCTGTTCATGACCGGGCCGGCATTAAACACAACGCCGGCCGAGCTCCTCCCGCCCGCCATCTATTTAATCTCCTATTTAAACGAGGCCAAATGTCGGCCATGAATCGCACACCTCCGTCGCTCCCCTATCTCCTCCTTCACCATTTTGTCCACTCTTACGATGACTTACGAAGAGTAGTTATCCCACATCAAAGCCGGCTGGGTGGCCCGCTGAGCCCGCCGGATACGAGCTATGCATCTCGCTGATCCACCTCCCTCCCCTCGCCCGATGGAGCCTGTTGCCGCCCAAAGCCAGCGGGCGGTTCAGCAACTCGCCGCTCCAGGCTAGCTCGTCAAGTAGCGGCGCATGGGTGTCATCCCTGCCGTCCACGCCACCGCCTCATACCGCGCCTCCCGTGTCTGCGACCGCGTCTCCCGTTTCTGTGGCCGAGACTCCCATGTCGGCGGCCGCCCCATGCAAGCAGAGACAGAAGCCGCGTGCGCGGAGAGCGACGAATCGGTGGCCAGCGCCTCCGCGTCCGCCGCCATCACCGAGGAGAAGTAGAACACGGGAGGCCGCCGCCGCTTGGGTCCCATGAAGGCCACCGCGGAGGCGACGGTGGCGTACACAGCAGGTGTCATGTCGGATCCTTTTGTTGCGAGGACCTTCTCTTCTGACAGTCAGCGAAGGGGTTGTTTGACTAGTTTTGCATCTGCTCTGACATGTAGCTTGTGCTCGTTGAAATCCGTCGGAACACCCGACATGTCTTTGGGAGACCATGCGAAGATGTCCTGATTCTCATGGAGGAAATCGACGATCTCTCTTTCCTATTTGCTATCGAGGTTGATACCTACGATAGCGTGCCTCTCCAGGTGCTCAGGTTCCAAGGGGATCTTCTTTGTTTCTTTGGCCGGCTGGATGGAGCCCTAGGTCTCTGACTCTTTGGGTTCTGGTGACAGGTCCGGCTGCTTGTTGGCCATGGCCACCACCCGGTCTAGGAGCTTCTTCTCAGTAGCGATTACAAGGGACTCGGCCAGCCGGCTGCTAGCTGCAGCACAGGCGGCTAACTTCTCATAGTCTCTGGCAATTGTGATAATGCCCTTGGTTCCCAACATCTTCATCTTGAGGTAGGCATAGTGTGGCACCGCCATGAACTTGGCTAGAGCCGGTCAGCCTAGAAGTACATCATAAGGGCTCTCGAGGTCCACTACCTCAAACCAAATCGCCTCACGACGGAAGTGATCTTTGTCTCCGAAGAGGACATCTATCTTGCCCTTGCTGATTGGTGAGCAGAAAAGGCCAGGCACAATACCATGGAAAACAGTCTGACTGGGCTAGAGCTGCCTCTCTTTGATGCATAACTTCTCCATGGTATCGTGGTAAAGGATGTTGATGTTGCTGCTGCCATCTATCAGAATTCGGGAGAAGCGAGCGGCTTGTCTCTCCGTTGCAAGGGTGGCATCCAACACCAGAGCATAGGAACCCGGAGAGGGCATCACCTCCGGGTGGTCAGCATGGCTCCAGCTGATGGGCTTCTCAAACCAGTGCATGAATTCTTGGGCACATGAAGCAACGGCGTTCACCTCTCGGTGATGTTGACACCGGCTATGCAGATCGCCAGCCACACTGGTGAAGACGACATAGGCTCCGTGTTCTTCGGGGTACTCGTCCTGGATAGCGCCGACTGCCGGGCGGGCCGCCGGCTGCTGGCACTACAAAAAAAAAAGACACATCCGTGACATTTTGGGCCGAACGAATTTTTTTTGTCATACATATGACACTTCTATGATGATAATTGTGACAAAACCCAGTATCATCATAGATGTGGTGGGATCCTACTTCTATGACAAAAAATCATGACAGAAAATGGGCTTTTCGTCCTGGGCGGGCCGGAGACGCAGCTGCATGACATTCTTTGGGCCGTCCATGATGGAAAAAAACCATGGTAGAAGCGAGGGGGAGGAAAATTTCGGGGAGTTCCCGGTTATGGTGGGAGGTCGGGGCCGAGCAATGCGCGTTTCTCTCGTACATGTACACGCATGTGTGCGAGGCGTTGGCTCTAACTAAACCCGAACGAGGCGTTGGGCTCTAACTGAACCCGAGCGATTGCACTACAGGCTACGTGTTACTGAACCCGAGCGATCGATCGATGGCTGTTAACTGAACCCGATCGAGCGATTCCTTCGCTACTGTTGCTAACTGAAGCCGATCGATGCTGCCTCTGGGGTGAACAGTGAGCATTGCGCGTGCGCGGGGGGGGGGGATGAACAGTGAGCGGTGGCATTGCCTCTGGATGAACAGGACCCCGTGGTGTGGTGGAGGGCTGGATGAACAATAGATGGTGTAGGGGTGCCCGTGGAGGGGTGGTTGAACAGGACCCCGTGGTGTGGAGGGCTGGATGAACAGTAGACGGTGGAGGGGTGGTTGAACACTAGCTGGTGGAGTAGCGCGTGGTGGAGGCTGGATGAACAGGAGCCCGTGGACGCTGGAGGAGGTCGACGGTGGAGATGAACAATATCCCGTGGAGTCCTGTTTTGCGGTACGCCACACCCCTCCCGATGAACAGGACCCCCGTTTCGACCGTAGCGCTCCAACACAAGTCCGTTTCGTCTGTTTTGCGGTACGCCACACCCCTCCCGATCAACAGGACCCCCATTTCGACCATAGGAGGTTCGTTTCCTCCGTTTTGCGGTACGCCACACCCCTCCCGATCAACAGGACCCCCGTTTCGACCGTAGGAGGTCCGTTTCCTCCGTTTTGCGGTATGCCAGACCCCTCCCAATCAACAGGACCCCATTCCGAATGTAGGAGGTTCGTTTCCTCCGTTGTGCGGTACGCCAGGCCTCGTTTCCATCGCCTGTTCCATCCAAGCCCTCCTGATGAACACGACCACGCATTCCGTTCCGACCCAGCCGGTTGGCTCCCGCGCGTTCCGTTGCCTCCCGATGAACACGATGCATTCCGTTGCCTCCCCATGAACACGACGCATTCCGTTGCCTCCCCATGAACACGACGACGGCGCTATTTCTCCGTTCCGACCCAGCCATGTACAGGAGCCCTGGCCGTACGTATGAGTGAGTAGGCGTTCGAGACCCCGCCCGTATGTACACATACGTGGCCGTATTTTCTTTCTTGCACCCTAGCTGTTGTACGTACGTGTACATGCTACGTGCGCGCCTCTACTACAACACGTACACGCCTCTACTACGACACGTGCGCGCCTCTACATCCATCAATATATATGTACGCACACGTTCGCGACCAGAATGACAACGCTACGTGCGCTTCGACCAGGTGGGTCCCGACTGTCAGGCACTTCCTTGCATGCGAAGATGTAGCTGGTGGGTCCCAGCTGTCAGGGGGGCGAATTGTTTTTTGCCCGGACGCACTTCCTTGCGTGCGAAGATGTAGCTGGTGGGTCCCAACAGTCAGGGGAAACGTTTTTTTTTTGCAAAATACAGTGGCCCGTCCGGTGGGTCCCAGCTGTCAGGTGGATGAATCATTATTTTCCGCATAATAAGGAGCCACTTTCTTGCTACGACCGTGGACCCAGCTGTCAGCCTCTCCACGTACAGTCCACGTCCGATGGAAGTCGTTCCTTGACCACGTTGACCACGCCACGCCGAGAGCACCAGGGCGGTGGACGACGACGAGGCCTAGGAAGGGGACGATGGGGAGCCGGGGAAGACGCGGCAGTGGAAGCCTGCACGGAGAGGAGTACGAGGGTTCACTGGTTCGGCTGCGGTGTGAGGTTGCCGTCGCCGCGGGGCTTGGCCAGTGGTGGGAATAGTAGGGGGTGGTGAGGCCTCCGCGGCAGCACAGCCGGCCACGGGAGGCAGGAGCATGCGGCACGACCGGCGCTGTTTTGGGCGGCTGGAGCAAGAAGACCAGAGGTTGAAGAAGCACTACCGCCGTTGGATGGACATCGTACGGTCACTAGAGCTACAATCGTTCATATTGACTGAAGTTGACAAAGTCCCCCATCCCAGTCAACTTAGTAGGCCCACAAGTCATCCTCCCACCATGGTGGGTCCCAGCTAGCAGGGGGAGTATTCATTTTTTTGTGCGTAATAAGGAGGCACTTCCGGTGGGTCCGAGCTGACAGCGGGGGGGGGGGGGCGTTTTTTTTGCGAAATACTCTGGCCTGTCTGGTGGGTCCCAGCAGTCAGGGGGAAATGTTTTTTTTCGTGAAATAAGGTGGCCCGTCCGGTGGGTCCCTGCTGTTAGGTGGAGGAATAATTATTTTTCGCGTAATAAGGAGGCACTTCCTTGCGGCCGCCTGGACCCAGCTGTCAGCCTCTCCACGTACAGTACTCTTCCGATGGAAGTCGGTCGTTGACCACGTGGACCACGCTGCGCCGAGAGCACCAGGGCGGTGGTCTGGACGACGGCGAGGCCTAGGAAGGGGATGACGCGGAGCCGGGGAAGACGCCGCAGTGGAAGCCCACGCGGAGAGGAGTATGAGGGTTCACTGGTTCGGCTGCGGTGTGAGGCTACCGTCACCGCAGAATAACAGGGGGTGTGGGTGAGTAGAGGGATGGCCTGGCCAGCGGTGGGAGTAGTACGGGGCGGTGAGGCCTCCGCGGCATCACAGCTGGCCACGGGAGGCAGGAGCATGTGACACGACCGGCGCTGCTTTGGGCGGCTGGAGCAAGAAGACCAGAGGTTGAAGAAGCACTACGGCCGTTGGATGGACATCGTACGATCACTGTAGCTAGAATCGTTTATATTGACTAAGTTGACAAAACCCTTGGTACGCGCCAACTTAGTAGGCCCACAGCTCGGATTTGGCAGAGAACATATAGCCCATTTGCGATTTGTAAGAATGTAAATCCCATTTTTTAATTCTAATGGAATTTACTACAGCCCATTTACAGTTTGTTAAAAGTACATCTCAACTTCTGGCTAGGACAACAATTAATAATTTCAAATAACCGCTCAAAACAGAATTCAAAAAAATTCCCACATTTTGATGGGATCCGAAATATTTTTATCCGAAATTTCAAGTCAGGTTAAATATAATTTCAAAATAAAGTTGTATTACGTTAAAATCCAACGAAATATTGCGCACACAACAAGTAATGAAATTAAAATTTTCAAATTCCAAAAAATAATATATTTTTTCAAACTAATTACGTGTTTGGTGCATAGTAACTGTCCAGTTATTATAATTACATCCCATTTATTATTTCTTAAAGTCCATTTTCTTGTTAAGCCTAATGCATACCTCCTAGGAAAGTTTGCAGCCCAGCGGGGCGGAGAATAACAAGTTGACCCGGATATTGTGTACAACTGTCGGCCCAGTTGCATTACTGATGTTGAAAAAAAGGCTTGTGTAGTACAGTACAACCTAACATGGTTACTCAGCCCACATTCAGCGACGCCGGAAAGGCCCAAACAAGGCTTCTGTACAACCTTTTGAAGTCACTGAGCTCAATTAATAACTTAAGAAAAAATTAGATTACAATGGAACCAAATTAAAAGCTGTCACGAGCAAATAAATAATTCAACTGGTCCCACTCGTGCGTGTGCGCGCGTGTGTGCATGTGTGTGTGTGTGTGTGAGAGAGAGAGAGATAAAGAGACCCATCGGTCGATGCTCGTAAATACATCTTTTAGCCATATGCATTGCTGATTCTCAGTAAAAACTTATATAGTTGACACAATCATATAGAACATCAAAGCGCACTAAACTTGCATACAAAAATTTCACGCAGGCGGCACAATCAGGATGGAAGCAGTGGATCGCTACGGGAAGGGCTATGTTGAAACCAACGAAGTCGTACATAACGATTCATCGTCTTTATCAATGACGGGGAAATATCTTGAATGTTGTGCAAAGAAAACAGACAGACAATACAATAAGTTCTACTAGCACATTAAGTTGACGTACAACCCTTTCTAAAAAAAGTTCAGGTACAAAATTAGAACATGTCACAATCAAATGTACTGTCATATCAGTGCTTCACACCCATAGCTCGGATTTAACTATTATCTGACAAGATTTAGTTATTACCTCAAATTAGAGCACATCCAGGCAGCCAGCCCTGCCTCTTCTCCCAAAGAAGCAGTGGCCTCCGTCACGCGATGGAATAGGCCCTGTGCCATCCGTCGTTCCGAGCAACACAGGGAAAGTCTGACGTTGACTCCTGTAATGGACGTCGACAATGGACCCTGGCACCAGCGGCGACGACAGGACTTCGATTGATGTATTGACCATTTCTTCGACATGCACGAACACTCAATGTAGGTACATCCCTAACGTGGTCCGCGGCGGCCTTGGTGGCGACGAATAGTACAACCCCAATTCCTGCACCGGTATCTCAACACCAATCACCTTCGGTATGGTGGACGGCTTCTTCATCCATGCCATAACCGTCAGAGCCCAACTGTCTGGAGGAACAAACATACTTACGAGCTCACCTCCAAGGTCGTTGATAAGCTTGTTCATGGACTCGCCGTTCCAAGCATGCCGTGGAAGGCAAGCTTTGTTAAAAACTCAAGCTCAGAGGGCACCGAGCCCCATCCTGGGTACCACCGATCAAAGCTCACCAGCGCGCCATCGTAGAACAAACACCGGGAAGATTCGAACACACGCCTGCAGTCAAAAGTTGTCCGGAACCTGACGAAGAAATCAGCCGGTGGCAGACAAACTTCGACGAGCAAGTCACTTATTTGGATGCCGTGCGCAATGCCAAGAGCTTTGACAAGGTCGTCCAGCGAGACGGGAGGTCGGTCGCCGTTGATGGTTACCATCAGCACTTTGCCTGCAAACTGGTCGTCAAGTGCCGCCATGCCACTATTGAGCGACAACACACAATGACCGAAGGCAGGACGGACCTCAGGATCTCCGGCTCAGAGATCCGCGTTAACCGGCGACATTATAGTGCGCTTGAGTACAGGGAGTACCGGAGGGGGATTTGGGGGAACTGGAGTAGGAATCGAGATTCCAGAGGTGGGGGAGGGGCGGGAGACTGGGGATGAAAAGGTAGCATGAATTTCGAGCACGCGCCAATGTGCTCTCGGCATGCAAGCGCACGAAAACACCGGTGGCGCCCACATGTCGTCCTAAGAGTCCTTATTCTTTCTTTTTTGGAGAGCCTGACCTTTTTTCAGGATCTTTTGAGAGCCCGGCCTGAGAGTCATAATTGACCTGTTTGGCATTGCGTTACTACTCGGCCCATATTCAACGACACCTCACTGGCCCAAACAAGTGTACATCATCGAAAAGACACTAAGCTCAAATTATATAACTTGAAAAAAGGAGATATACTCTGAACACTGGAGAATGGTGATGCCCTCATTTAGCCCACCAGTAGTTTGAGACAATAAACAGTTCGAAACAACGATATATACAACATTCAAACACTGACTAGTGACTACTACTGACATAAACATCAAGACACGATAGTTCATAAGAAGTCTTGCTACACCACCAAAATGCACCCATCTGCAGCGCTCAGACTCTCGTGATCCAGACGAGAATGACATTCTAAACAGAAGCAACTATTACATAGTAAGAGTGACATAGACGAGGATGACCAAATGACAAGGAATATGCATAACAAAAGAAAGAACTACCCATCCAGAACCAGTAGAAAAGACAACAGAGTCATTCGAAGAGATGATCCAACACCATCATAATTTGCAGCCCCGCTTCAGCGACCAGTGATCCGGAGACACCAGTACTCCACCCTTTCGATGCAACAGCCCAATTACCTATGAACCTGAAGGCTTGAACCACATCACTGCCTGTCATAATTGAGACATCCAAGGATCAAAGTTAATCTGGATGCCTTTGTCATTCTCACCTTCTTTTGGCTGCAGGCTCTATCGTTGACAATCAGGGGAGTTTGCTCCGGAACTCCTAGGGCTCGCCGTGTAGACACAGTTTTCCATAGCAAATAGAGCCTCTCTGCCATCAAGGTCCTTGCCAACAGTGATCTCTTGGTTAATCGGATAATTGAGTCCGAGAAACAGAGAGTGTGAACCAAGGCTGTTTACCCGCCTTCAACTAAAAAATCCTAAAGGCCCCAACAAGCTGGTATCCTGCTCATAGATGTAACAGCCACTGTCCGGATACTCACGTATTACACGGTGCTTGTATACAGTGGGGTTTTTGCAATATAACTTTTCCGGTTCATGTGTCCGAATGATCATCAGTCTTTCGCCGTTGTCTAGTCGAGCGAGGAACCGGTTGTGCTTCCCTGTTTTTGGCAAAGGTGGTGTGATTACAAAGGGTAGTAACTGTAGGGACACTGCATCATATCAAAAAGGACATGCATTGTTAATGTAAGATCAACATTGTTCAGAGTATGAGTAGGATAATGCAAGAAACAACATTGATATGTCCCTGTTGGAACTGGGAGGAGAACACAAGGAAATGTATACTGGGTTCGAAAATATAGAAGTGCCATGCATGGTTATACTCATGTTATCTCGCAATCGATTCTTCACAGGAAACTACCATGTCATGCATGTTATGTAATCATGTTCTGTCCTCACAAACAAATTCTTCAAGGTAACTAACAGACCATGCATTGTTATATACCCGTGTTCTGTGGGCAAAATTTTTGTGAGTATATTATTCTAGCCATTGATTGCTGAAGGGTGAATATAGGTAGTACACATGGTAAGCATTGCAGGATTTCACTACTTCCAAATATAGAGTTCTCCATATGTACATTTACTTCCCTAATGTATGGTTAGATGAAACCAACAGTGTGGTGCATGTTTCTACAATCTTCTGCAAAACAAGGTCCGTCCAAGTGACGTAGTAATCTAGATGAGTTGGACCGCGATGGTAATACTCTATATAATCCAACGGAGGAAGGATAATCTCATGGGAGGTCTGGAAGTTCACGAGCACCAACTTTTTACCATCTTCTCTGAAGGCAGCCATCCAGTGGGAGTTCATGCCGACCCAGTACATACCTGCGAAGAAGTTTCGGGCGATGGTGATCGGATCGATGTCGAGGGAAATGATGTACGGCGACCCACTACATACCTGCAAAGAAGTTTCGGCTAATGGAGATCGGATTGAAGTCGAGGGGCATCATGCACGCCTCCGTATCATGGTGAGCCAATCTCGCAAGACCAGATCGCAACAAGCAGGGTGTCTTGAAAAGCTTAGGCCTCGCTTCGACGATGGCCGTGTGCATGTCCCTCGAGCATCCAGCCAGCCGTAGGGCGCTCAACATATCCATACACGAACAACAGAGGGCGAGGATGTCACTGGGTAGATTGCTTCTGCTGCTGCTACTGCTACTGCTGCTACTACTACTACTACTACTACTACTAGTACTACTACTACTACTACTACTACTACTGCTGCTGCTGCTGCTGCTACTACTGCTACTCCTACTACTACTGCTACTCCTACTACTGCTACTCCTACTCCTGCTACTCCTACTCCTGCTACTACTACTGCTGCTCCTACTACTGCTGCTCCTACTGCTGCTCCTACTGCTGCTGCTGCTGCTGCTACTCCTACTCCTACTGCTACTCCTACTGCTACTGCTACTGCTACTACTACTGCTACTGCTACTGCTGCTACTGCTACTACTGCTGCTACTGCTACTGCTACTGCTGCTACTGCTACTGCTACTGCTGCTGCTACTGTTGCTGCTACTGCTACTGCTACTGCTGCTACTACTCCTACTGCTCCTCCTGCTACTACTGCTGCTGCTACTCCTACTACTGCTACTGCTACTGCTGCTGCTGCTACTCCTACTACTGCTACTGCTACTGCTACTGCTACTGCTGCTGCTGCTATTGCTATTACTGCTGCTGCTGCTGCTCCTGCTGCTGCTACTGCTCCTACTGCTGCTGCTCCTACTGCTCCTACTGCTGCTGCTGCTGCTCCTACTGCTCCTACTGCTCCTACTACTAGTACTGCTCCTACTACTAGTACTGCTCCTACTACTAGTACTGCTCCTACTACTACTACTGCTCCTCCTCCTCCTCCTCCTCCTCCTACTACTACTACTACTCCTACTACTACTGCTCCTACTGCTCCTACTACTACTACTACTGCTACTACTACTACTCCTACTACTGCTACTACTACTGCTCCTACTACTACTACTACTACTACTACTACTACTACTGCTCCTACTACTACTACTACTACTGCTCCTACTGCTCCTCCTACTACTACTACTGCTACTACTGCTACTACTACTACTACTACTACTACTACCACCACTACTACCACTCCTACCACTGCTACCACTCCTACCACTGCTACCACTGCTACCACTGCTACCACTGCTACCACTACTACCACTACTACCACTACTACCACTACTGCTGCTACTGCTGCTACTGTCCATGTGCTACTCTCATGACAGTAATATTAATGCCATCGTCCCGCATGTTAATTTAGTGGAAATGTTTATGTGATGTGATTCTACTTACTTAAGGGCACTTTCATATTGTCAGTCTAGTGCCAATTATAACACAATAGATGTTGTTGTTAATCATACACCACTGCAAATATCCTTCGCTGTTTAAATAACCGTATTTCGTATTTGCGCAAACAGGGATGTCTGTCTCCATATCGTTTCTATCTGCGCCATCAAAAGTACACACCTCAATTTTAGTACAACTGCACAAAATGAGATGGCTATGCCTTGCTGCCGTCCTCTAACCACCAGTGTTCCAGGTATTCCTACATTGGTTCTAACTAGGTAGAATTACCAACGCAATCTAAAAGAAGCTGATTCATACGTTTTACTTCCTGATTGCAGTGTAGGGACGAGCGAAAACAACTCCATCCATGGACCGAGGACTAGCTGGCACGGCTGCACGGAGGTTTTTGGGACAGGTGTGCGGACAAGAGGCATTGTGGTCTGCTTATTTCTGCAAATAGCGGTGCTTAAATTTAGTGGAATGCACAAGACTTTCTGCTGGTCAGTACACTACATGGTTCAGTTCAACATTCCAGAGTGAACTCCAGGGAAAACCAGGGTGAACTCCAGGAAATTTAAGCCTGCCTAGGGAGGCCCTTTGCTCAGAGAAGCCTTGCTTGATTTTTCCTGATTTGTAAACCTTCTCACAACCTTGTCTTCTGCTGTGAACTAGTATATGTTTGTTATGTTCTATGAATCATTAAGATGCATAAAATCGCTTAACTTATGCTTTTCAAGTTTTTTATGAAGCCGAGATTAATGTGAGTGTTCCACATGAACGCTAGACTAGCGTGTGAACGTTTGGAATTTACATTGTGGCCTCAGTTAACTGCATGAACCACTATAACAAGAATAATAGTTGCTTATATGTCAGACAACAGATTATTGATTGTTAGCTGGTCAATAGCCTAGTGTTGAAGCGAGCTGAGCCAATATGTCGTGTTTTGCACAACCGCTTACAAGTGGGGTAGCACCAACAGTGTTTACAAGTACTTATGTATACGTCGGCGCACATTTCTCGAACGGGTACTCTATTTCATCAAACACACACTGCTCGTATGATAAACCATGACAACTTATGTCTTACCATGCCATATTCATGAAAAAACTAGTGAGGATGCATCTGTTTCGGTAACAATTACGATGGTTCTCACATGATTCATGGGCACACAAAAGTAGCAGCAGTTCCCATAGACAGATTCAAACAGAGTACTAGCCCCAGAGGGCTCGATAATAGGCAAGGTTCGGATAAGTAGACACAATCCAAACTAGTATTAAACACTAGCTGGGGCAACTATTTCATGCCTCGATCTAATTTGGGATAGACATAAGATGGACCTTGCCATGAACATCATCGAGGACGTCCGGCAGCAGCTCAATCCTGTGCGTAAGCTTGACAAGAACAGTATGCCTCACAACGAAGGAGTAACTTTGAACTTCTTGTGCTTTAGTACACCCTGGACAACACGCCTGACAACAGTGAGGCTGGAATACAACTCGACATCGGTATGAGCGCAGATGGCTTCCAGGATCCAACAGCATAAGAACTCTGTTTTCCCAGTGCGTATATTCAGGTCATTCGCCTCATAGCGAGTGACATGTACAACCACACAATCCTTGTATGCATTAGGGCTCTCATAGAAACAGAAACAAATTCTGAATTACTTTCCAGTATAAGAAACACAAGTTATTTAAACCACTGTGTATAGCATGGCATCGAAGCTAATAAAATTTTGCATTATTCATCGCCGCATACTTAGATGAAAAACCACAATCGAGACCGGCAAAGAATAAAATCACCTTGGGCAGCTCAGCGGGGGGGGGGGGGACACATCCTTGAAGGGGGAAAACTGCTCCTGCAGTGCCACGGGGGCTGTAACCTCAAACGAGGCGTTGACCATCTCAGTAGTGGTCGTGAGCGTATCTGGGGTCGGCTCGATGGATGCCTCCATCTTCTTGGAGCTCTCTGTCTCGTGGGGATCAGCCTCCCGCGTCTGCTCCAATATCGGCAGATCTTTGCCTGGTTCTCCTTGGTCCATCATGAAATTGACGAATACTAGGAGACCACTAAAAGGAAAACACAATCACAATGACAATGAAACAAAAAAGAGAGTGAGTATTGGTTACTGCTTTGCAAAAGTTCTTTTTTTTCTCTGAACGAAAATATACCAATATCACAGATCCGCTTACCTTCCCTTTGTTGGGAGAGAAGAATAGTGGCAGATGCGAGTGTTGGCTTTCTTGAAGACGGTGAGGGAGAAGGGGATTCAACGAAGAGTGAAATGATGGTTGCTTCGTCTGTCAAACCTAGACTGCGGGGAGGTGGGGTTTTGTGATATGACGGCTCTTTACTACCGCACTACGACCGGGGTGACTCTCCGCCTGCATACTGCCTTCTAATTTGGTGGATGGCATTTTGGGCCCGCGCGCGGCATGGCCCGCATGTCGGTGAACAAAAGTAAAATGACATTCAGTAGAGGGAGACGTTTCGATGACCTAGGAGGAGCTAGAAGCGGCAGTGTATCCACTGTACTAGTAGTAATTGTTTTTCTGGTAGGTGTAGAGTGTCTCCATTGTACTAGTAATTGTTTCTCTGGGCCCAAGACAAAACATCCCATCCACCCTAGTAAATAATAAAATCAATTCAAAAGCCCATATATTTACTTAATGAGAGGCGCTACCCACACCCAGCACACCGCCCCCCAAAAAACCTGGGTACTCTTCTTCCTCCTCACTCCCACCACCTCACGTCAGCTTGCTCCACTCATACCCTCAAATTCCTCACCTCACTCCTACAGAAAACCCTAGCTCCCCTTCTTCCTCACTACTATAGAAAAACCCCAGCCCCCCTTCTTCTTCACTCACACTACAATTAGGCTCGTCATTCATTACTCTGCTCAAATCCTTGAGTGCAACGCAACGCTCTCGAGGAAAATGGAGTCGGCTGACCCCCAACACCAAGAAAATGAGGCTCCCGCCAGCGGCAATGCCTATTATAGATCCCGCACCCGGCAGCGCGGGGAGAAGCAGCGACCCCGCCCCCACCGGATCCCAGGAACCCGTAGAATCTCGGGTGGACTGCATCAGCGATCTCCCGGAAGCCGTCCTTGGGGAGATCATCTCGCTTCTCCCCACCAAGGATTGCTGCCGCACCCAAGTCCTCTCAATTCGGTGGCGCCCTCTATGGCGTGCAGTGCCCCTTAATCTCGATTGCCGTCAACTATCTCTCTTCAATGATTTTGAAATCCCTAGAGCCATCATCTCCTCCCACCAGGGCTCCGTTCAAAGCCTCTGCATCCCGTCATGCTACCTGAGCAAGCATACCATGCCCTGCACGGTGGACGCCTGGCTGAAATTCCCTGAATTCACAGAACTACAGCTGCTTGAGTTCTACTATTCCCCTGGAAATCACCTACCAGATACCGAATGCATCTACCTGTGCCCTTAGCACTGATGTCCATCTTGCGGTTTTCCTCCTCTCTCCACACCGCCACATTTGCGTTGTGCTACCTACCAGACAATCTGGTACTAAACCTTCGACTCCCATTTCTCAAGAAACTTTCACTTGTGCGGGTTCGTAATCGGAGGCCTCATTGCACAACATCATCCACTCCACTTGCCCTGCCCTGGATTGCTTGGTACTTGTTTTCACAGTTAGAATCGGTTATCTCCAAATAAAGTCGCCTAACCTTGTAAGAATTGGAATTTCTTTTGACGGAAGGCAGCTCATCATCCAAGATGCCCCTTCACTTCAAAGGTTGATCCTTGATTCTGTTAGGAAATATTCAACTTGTATTTCCAGGAGGCCACCGGCCAGTATATATACATGTACAGGTGTGGAACATATGTAGGAAACCCCTTATACAATAGGGTAAATATGAAAGGTTACATGGCTATATATATAATACTCTAACACCCCCCTCAAACTCATGGTGGATTAACAATATTGAGTTTGGAGAGATAGAAGCCATGCTGCGCTCTAGTCCGGGCCTTCATCAGAAAATCCGCCAACTGTAACTCGGAAGGCACATACTGAAGAGCAATATCCTGATCCTGCACACCAGCGCGCACATAGAAAGCATCAACACCAATATGCTTGGTGATCTCATGCTTCACAGGATCGCGCGCAATGCTAATAGCGCCTGTACTGTCAGATAAGAGAAAAGTAGGTGTAGTAACAGAAACACCAAAATCCTGAAGTAACCACCGTAACCAAGTCACCTTTGCCGTCAAAAGATCCATAACTCGTAACTCAGCCTCTGCACTCGAACGGGAAACTGCAATCTGTTTCTTCGTCTTCCAGGCAATGAGAGAACCACCAAGAAAAACACAGTAAGCAGAAAGTGAATGGCGATCAGAGGGATCACTAGCCCATGTAGCATCCGAATAGGCCTGAAGCTATAAAGAACTAGAGCGAGGAAAGAATAGACGATGAGAGATCGTGCCCCGAAGATAGCGGAGAACACGAAGGAGGTGACTATAGTGAACCGAAGTGGGAGCGGAGACAAACTGACTCAGAATACGAACGGGATAAGAGATATCCGGACGAGTGACAGCTAGATAGACAAGACTCCCAACAAGATGACGATAACGCGTCGGGTCAGGCAAGGGGTCACCATCAGTATCACGGAGGTGAACATTGAGCTCCATGGGAGTCTCAACAATGCGCTCATCAGTAAGAGTAGCACGAGCAAGAAGATCTTGTATATACTTTTCCTGGGATATAAAAAGCCATCAGAGGTAGAAGAGACGTCAATCCCAAGAAAGTAGCGAAGAGGTCCAAGATCAGACATAAGAAACTGCTCACTAAGACGGTCCTTGACAAAGGCAATATACTCAGGGTCGTTGCCAGTGATGATCATGTCATCAACATAGAGAAGAAGAAGAGTCCGGCCACGAGGAGAAAGGTGGACAAACAATGCTGGATCATGAGCACTCGCTGAAAAACTAGCGACAATCATCACAGAGGCAAAACGCTCAAACCAGGCACATGGGCTTGCTTAAGTCCATAGAGAGAGCGACGAAGATGGCATACCATGCCATCGGGAACAGAATACCTAGGTGGTGGCTGCATGTATACCTCCTCACGCAGCTCACCGTTAAGAAAGGCATTCTTAACATCAAGCTGAGATACCGACCAGTGGCGTGCAGAGGCCACGTCAAGAAGTGTACGAATAGTGGTCATGTGGGCCACATGAGAAAAAGTCTCGTCGTAATCACGACCATGCTCCTGCTGAAAGCCATGAGCCACAAGACGAGCTTGATAACGCTCAAGAGAACCATCGGAGCGAGTCTTAACCTTGTAGACCCACTTACAAGTGATGGGACGGACACCTGGAGGAAGAGAAACAAGATCCCATGTACCAGTGCGTTCAAGAGCAGCAATATCCTCTGCCATCGCAAAATGCCATTCAAGATGAACAACAACCTCACGATAAGAAGTCGACTCAAGAACAGCAGCACCAGTGGTTGGAAAACCAAGGCGATCAACAGGCGGAAGCAGACGAGGACGCAAGCCATAGGTAGGCTAAGATGAGGAGGACGGCACATCAGCAGACGCATCCACAATACGTGAACGACGAGTGTAATGCCAAGGAAAAGATGTAAGAATACATGGAGGAATAGCCGAGGTAGAATCAGGAGGTAGAGATAAATAAATCACCGGGGATGAAGGTGCAGAATCCGGTGACATGCGAGGTGAGGAAACGGTGGGAGATGGTGGCGACAAATCGGCAAGCGATGCAAAAGTTGAGTGAGCAGGACGGAGAGGCAATGGCTTAACTGGAGTGATAGGTGTGTCGGGAAAAGTGAGGAAAGAGATATCCTCCACTGAAAAGGTCGAGGAAGATGGACGCGGGTAGAAGGGATGCGACTCATCAAAAGTCACATCCCGAGAAATACGCATCCGACGACCGATAGGATCCCAACAACAATAGCCCTTATGCTCATCACTATAGCCTAAGAAAACACACTCAACAGACTGAGCAGTCAGTTTGGTGCGTTCGCGAGGGGCAAGAAGAACATAGCAAACGCAACCAAACAAGCAAAGTGTCGAATCACTACTAGGAAAAACACTACCAATAGCGTAGGTTTTTTGCATACCAGTAGCGCGTGCACCCACGCTACTGCTACGACGCTACATCTAAATTTTAGCAGTAGCGCATTTTTTACCCCACGCTACAGCTAAAAAAGTTGCTAGTAGCGTGTTCCACCCGCGCTACTGCTATTACGTACACGCGCTACCAGTAATGAAATAGTAGTAGCTTTGGTAAACTACAAACGCTACTAGTATCCTATATACTAGTAGCGCCCAGTTTCCTCCCCATGCTACTAGTAACTTATTAGGAATTAAAAAGAAATAAAATGAAGCAATTCCATTTTATCACACAATAGTCATATCTACCATCACACAATCTCTCATTGTAGCTAGCGGCAACTCATGTATAATTCCTATCACATAGTGTTGTGTGCCTAGTCAATGTGCGAAGCCTGCCCGACCTGATCACGTGGCCTGCAGCTGCGATGAAACACACCGACCAGCCTCGCGAGTCACACCTGACCGATGGCGACCGCAACCTTGAGTTGTGACGCCCTCACATCCCTCGCCCTGACCCTCAGCTCTAGCAGGCCTCGATCGATGTCGTGCTCGTGCCTCACCACCAGCGGACAAAGGAATCCATCGGCAGCCACGACACCATCCAGTCCATGAACCTCTCGACGACCGTCAGCATTGCCACCACAAGCCTGCAGCATTACCAATAGAGATTCAGAAACTTCAGATTCTTCAGAAGAATGACACGGAAAAACAATGCGGTACATGTCGATGCCAATGTGCTACAATTTTTTTCCCGAGATTCTTATTTAAGCCATAATGCACACCTGAACTACAAACTGAAGCAGCACATAGCTACTTCCATGACAAAATGTAACACAAAAGATTAGAAGCAATTCTGTTGTGTTGGAAGCCCTAAAAAGAAACAGCACCTAAGAAGTACAGAAGGAGTTAGAGGCATAATTCTTTCTATCTATCCATTTTTCTAAGTAGTCTCTTCAATACCTCGATATCTTTCACGTTTTCAAAGATAACAAAGTCCATGAATCTACTGTTGGTAGAGCATAGTGACTATACAAACTGAAGCCTGAACGTATATACCTGCCAGTTCATAGACTTGACAAATGAATTCTGATGTTAATGGGCTTTTCCTCTTTCCTGAAGAAATCATTTGGTCTGCTCTTTGTTGGTACTACCTAGAAGAATTCATAATACAAATTCTGAATACAACCTTTGATAGCAAGAGAACTAGCTAAAGTAGAAACCAAAGGACGACATACCTTCTCTCAAACAGGTCATGTTAGATGATCTGCTTGTGTGGTTCTTGTTGAGAGCAGTGAGCAGTTGTCTTCTTGTTGTTGAAACCAGAAAAAGTATTGAACCTGCAGCAAGGTTGCACGAAATGGTTTAAAACATTCAAATGAAGCCTCACTTCACTTGCAGTTCAAAGAAATATGAATCTAAGCTGGCCAGGAAAAGCACATAGATCCTTGTTCCAATTATTCAACATAAGCTGCCGGCAGCGGACACCTCTTATATACAGTCAAACAAATGTAGGCATAACTAGAACACCAAGCTGACAGTGGTGACCAAACTAGTCATCAGCCGGCAAGGGCATCATCATGAACCCATCTACTACTTCAGCGAATGGAACCTTTCCCAAATGGGCCCCAGGAACAAAAAGGTGAATTTAGAACAATGTTAATGTATAATCAAGAAGAATTAATATGGTCACTTATGTAGTCACTTTACACAAACTGGACGTCAGTAGAACTGTGCAAAAGCCGCACGACAGGAAGACTGAGGATTGAATTTAATAGCACACATATATGCATCACATAGAGGATTTCTAGCCGTGATTTTCAGCTATCAGCATGTTAAGTTCTTTTTTCTCTTCTTGCGGGAATGCTTATGCCTCCAGGACTATCTTCTACGTAATAGATAACTTCCAGTCAAATTGTTTTAAGACACTGCTGGAACTTTGAACTTCCACCAGTTCCTTATATTTCCATGTTTGGTAGTAATGAATTGCATAGTACAGAATTCTAGGTATGTGCTTATAAACCTTAAGAGCCTAACTGGGATGCAAATTCTATAGAAATAGACATAAGAAAAATGTATCGGTACTGGTAATTACCATGAACCAGGGGGATCGAGGTGAAGAAATGCCAAAAACTTGTAAAGGGCAGCGAGATCAGCGGGTGGAGGTAACCTCGAAGGCCCCGCTTCCACTCCGAGGTGAGGTGGTCGTACCTGCAAAAGCAGCAGCCAAAATCATCCAACGCGGCAGCAATCTAGCATCGAAACTTCAAGATGAGCGAGAGGACAGGGCGTCCCATAGCTTTACGGGACTGTCTTGCGGTGCTGAATGGGGACAGGGTCATCCAATCCCGATCCTGCTGGACTAGCTAGCACCCGCGGAATGGGGCATGGGCCGGGAGAGAGCAGCGGCGAGCTTACCCGAAGGCGACATGGTGGGCGACCTCGAGGCACTACCAGTGCTCGTTGGGGTTGAAGTAGGCGCACACCAGCAGCGCGTTCGCCGCATGGAACGCCAGCGCGTGCGCTAGCACCCGACGCTCCGGCCACGGCTGGAGCCACAGTGCCTTCATCAAAGGCTGCGGCGGCGCGTCTCCCCCTCCCTCCTCTTCCGGCCCACCTCGCCTCGCTCCAGTCCCTCCACACGGCGCACTTTGCTGTGCCGGCGCCCGTGGCCAACCTACTCAAGGGGGAGCCCTGCTGTTAATATTTTTTATCTGATGGTGTGGTGTGACACACTTATCAGTAGCGTGCCCAAAAGAAACCAACGCTGCTGCTAAATCATACCAGTAGCACGCTTTGTACTCAGCGCTACTGGTAATTACTAATAGCGTGGGGACACAAACAAACGCTACTGGTAAACTTCTATGTATAAGCATTTTCCTAGTAGTGAATAATTAGGAGAACGATCAAAGAGACGCTCGAAAGGAACACCACCCTGGAGAGCAGCGGACGGCTGAAGGTTAATGAGATAGGTGGAGGTGAAGATAGCCTAGGCTCAAAGATGAGGTGGAAGAGAAGCGGCGATCATAAACGCACGAGCCGTCTCAAGAAGGTGGCGATGCTTTCACTTAGCCACGTTCTGAGCATGAGCACCAGGAAAAGAGAACCGAGGAAGAGTGCCCTGCTTAGAAAGAACACCACGCAAGATCTTGGAAATATACTCGCGAGCGGAGTCAGCACGGAACACACGAATAGGCGAAGAGAATTGAGTGTGAACCATGGTAGCAAAACGCTTATAGATGGAAAGAACCTCACTGCGAGAAGTCATAAAATAAAGCCAAGTATAACGAGAGAAATCATCTATAAAAATAATATAGTATCGGTGGCCCCCTTTCGAAGCGAAGGGAGCCGGACCCCATACATCAGAATGGACTAAATCAAAAGGACGCTGAGACACCGATTCACTAGTAGGATAAGATAACTGAATCTGTTTTCCTAGTCTACAACCCTAACACTCTAAAGAGACATCTCCTGAGACAGACCCCAGAATACCTCGACGAACTAATGACGACAAGCGAGACCCACAAAGATGACCAAGTCGATGATGCCACTGCTGGAAGGAGCCGGTAGATGAAGCGACGAAAGCAGATGGACTGGCGATAGTGGTAGCAGCGGAAGGAACATGAAGCCCGTCTAGCTCCCAAAGACCCTGAAAATCACGGCGGCGAGGGCTAGCCCCACAAAGTGTGCGTTCGACGATCCTAAACAGAACAAGAGTCAACGTCAAGCATGACGTGACAACCAAAATCAGTAAGTTGACCAGTAGAAAAAAAATTCATGATAAGTCAAGGAACATAAGCAACATCAGGAACAGAGTAAGAAGGTGTGGTAAGATTGCCTGGACTAGCAACAGAAAGAGGAGTACCATCGGCAGTGAGTACATGAACAGGAAAATCAAGCGATTTAAGAGAGGACAAAGTTGAAGAATGAGAAGACATATGAAAAGAAGCTCCGGAGTCCAGAACCCACGAGGATGTACCTGACTATGTAGAGGGTGGTTTCTCAGTGCGGAAAGCATGAGTCACAGAAATTGCAGTACCCGTCGAAGGAGAACCTGAAGCGGCAATTAGACGCTTAAGTCGCAGAATATCCTGCTCAGTCAAGGCGGTGGTGGAAGATGTCGAAGTAGAAGAAGTCCCTAAAGCTGATGATCACGCCTTACGCAGGTGTTTCTTCTTCTGGAAGCACTATTACTCAACATGACCATCCATATTGCAGTAGTCGCAGTGAGGACGAGACCGACCCTTGCCGCCTGTAGTAGGCAAGAGCGGAGGAGCACTGGAGCGGGATGGAGTCCGTGCAGCAGGTGACATAACAGGGACTCGAGCAGCGAGCATAGAGGGAACCTCAAGTAGACCAGCACCACATAGGCGAGTCTCCTCAGCACGAATCTCAGAAAGCGTCTCCATGAGGGAGATATGACCACGAGCAAACAACTGAGCACGCCGGGGCTCAAACTCCTTACGGAGCCGAGATAGGAACTCGTAGACATGATGAAACTCCAAATCAGCCTGCACAGCCTGGCAACACAGACAAGTACGACAACCAGCAGTGCGGAGAGAATCAAGCTGACGCCAGATAGCAGGACTTTGAGCATAGAAATCATCAACACTGGAGTCACCCTGCTGAAGAGCATGTTCCTGCCAGACCACAGACAGATATAAGGCATCACCAGAGGGCTAATAGTGCTGACGGTGACGGGTCCACATCTCAGATACGGTAGAGAGCCCCAAGAACTCAGAGGCAAACTGAGGCAGAACACTAGCAGTGAGAACAGCTGCGGCACGGGCATCCTCATCAACCCACTGAGTGTAAGAAGAAAGAGCCTCATGATAAGTCTGAAGAGCCTCCTGATAAGTCAAAACCTGTGCATCATAAGCATGGATGGCAGTGTCATCTACAAGCTTAGCTGCATCCTTTGCAGCTTATTCAGCATCGGCAGCAAGAACTGGTGGCGTCGGCAGAGTAGGGGCCACAGGTGGAATCGGACACGGCGGACAATGGACCTCGCCAGAAAGAACGTCACAAAGACGAATGCCACGCATATGAATGCGCATGAAGCCAACAAACTCTATGTAGTTGGTGCCATCAAAGATCACCGGACATCGAGGAACTGCGACATAGCCTGATGGTGTAGACATTTTTTTTGACAATCACCGGGAAGACAACAGTACAGACAGAGGGTCCTGATGACCAGCCGCAGTCAGCGCTCGCGGCGGCAGTAGATGGATGGGACTGGAGCCATCAGCAGGGGCGAAATCCAGCGAGGGACGGTCGGATCGGACGCAGGCGACGAAGACCGGCGACTAGCGGCCTGTTCCGGTGAGAGGCGGATGGATCCGATGAGGGGCGGCGAAAAACCAAGCCGGTTGTGGAAGATCGATCGCGGGCGAAGGCTCCTGTGCTGACTTGATTTGGAGCGATCATGGGCAGGACCTGGAGCTAGCGTGATAGGATCTGGAGCTAGCGTGATCTGGACGGGAAGGAGTTGAACGGCGGCTGTAGGGAAGGAGAGGAGCGGCCTTGGGTTAACCGGCTGCTACGGTGGACAGAAAAAGGCAGCGACGACGACCACAGAGATCAATAGCACGAGTTGCAGCGTAAAAAAAATTGACCTAGCTCTAATACCATATTAGGAAATATGCAACTTATATTTCCAGGAGGCCATAGGCCAGTATATACACATGTACAGGTGTGAAATATATGTAGGAAACCCCTTACATAATAGGGTAAATACGAAAGGTTATATGGCTATATATATAGAAAGTAGCATTATTCTAATTTCAGGATTAGAATAACTATTTGGATCATGGAATGCCCTGTATAGGCCCGAAGAGGCGTTCCGAAACCCACCCGATCGGTTAAAGAAAAAAACCCACCCCACCCACTTCCCACGACTCCCTCCCCTACCCTCTCCCGATCCCCTCTGCACACTCCTCCTCACGGCATCGCGTCGCCGCCGAAGAACTTCTCCCGATCCACCGCCGCCGCCCTGCATCCCACCGGCGCGCCGCCCTGCGTCCCGCAACCCGCCGCCGCGCCGTCCCCCGTCCCGCCAGCGCAACCATGCCCCCAAGCTTTGCCTGCATCCCGTGCTCAAGCCCGCCCGTGTACTCTGTTCGGGCAACGTGAAGTCGAGCGACGTGTACGCGAAGGTGCTGGTGTACCTGAGCGTGGTGTGCTCGCGGGAGGCGCGGGAGCTCCGCGCGGAGGGCGCTGCAGAGGGCCACGGCTTCGTGCTCAGCCTCCGGGAGGGGCAGTAGGTGGCGAACGACTTCAAGGGCGTCACCATGTCGTGGTCGACGGTGGCGGAGGAGAAGACGACGTGGCGGGCATCGGCGCGGTGCTGCCGCCTCAGGTTCTACGAGCGGCACCGCCAGCTCGTCGTCGATGAGTACCTGCCGTACGGCATGAGGTCACGTTCCGCAACCGTCCTTGCGGGCTCTACTCCAACAAGAAGGAGCTCAGCTACCAGCCTACCAGTACGTAATCAATCAATCAATTAGCTTGTTATTATTATTTTTCACATTTTTGATCCGATAATCTGAAGTTCTGAATGAACACTCGCCTGAATGGGCAATGGATCCAGAGCAATGTGAAGCATTTGCTGTTTTCATCTTGCTAGAAATTGCGTACTCTGGTTTATGTTCAGAAGATCACTGATTCTATCTTCAAATGTCGATCGACCAGCTCTAGGAGGGACGAGGTGTGGAGCAGTCCAACTTCCCCTGTATACTCACATGATCACTGGACACTCTGTTTCTTAGAGAAGATGCTGCAACATGATTCAGCAAATTGCTTTTGGATGTTGTTATTGTTACTGAAATTTTGTGTGGGTGGACGTCTGGCTGCATGTATCCCTGCGTGTGTGTTTTTTACTTCCGCGCATTTTCTTCAGGGTAGTGGAGAGCACCCTCTCCCTGACTAGATCTGCATCACCACCCTGAGTTCTCCCAACGCAGCCCGGAGCCGTTCAACTATGCAGCCCTGGGCCGTTCAACGATGGAGTCGACGGCCGTTCATGAACACAGCACCCCGGATCCTGCTCCCCACCATCCAGTTCAACTTCTGCTGAATCCGGTAAGGGAGAATTCTTGTGAGAGCAATTTCCCGTTAACTTTTTGTCATTCAAAGTTCTAATTTGTTAGCTACTTCAGCTTTAGCTCGCCTGTGTATGTGGCTAACAAGGTGGCATGCATTCAGCTACGACTTTGTTTTTGTTTCCACATGTTGCGAGTTGCCATTTGCCTGAAAAGATTTATGTATACTGGGATCTCCATGTACTGAACATGCTACAAAAATATCTCATGTAGATTCATCCCCCTGTTTGATTCTTGTTGTAGTTCAAGCAGCCACAAACCATTGGCATTTTTTGTGTGATGCTCCACGTCTTATAAGTGTCCACTCTAAAAAAAGATTTTTTTGCAATATAAGTGTGAACTTCTCCGTTTCAATGCACCTAAAATAAGTACGTATTTTTGGGTCAGCACTAAATAGATTAGGAATTCTTTGGAAGTTCAAAGATTATAGTCTGGAGAGTTCAGTCATTGGATTTTGGGAAGAATGTGTCTTACTGATAAAAAATGAACAGAGAAAAAATACAAAATAGGTTTTGGTTAGTACTAAAAAGGTTAGGAATTGTTTGGCGTTGGCGGGGTGTTGGAGTGTTACTACTACTTGGTTCACTTTCATTTCAAGGGGATTGCTTGAAGCTATCTTTGAAGCTATAAACATAGTTGTCTTGATTTCAAATAGCGGTCCATGGGAAGAAAATTGAGCTATGAAGCTGAGCTTGTTGTTATGCCTCTGATCGTCCACCTCTTTCCTGTAGGTGTTGATCCTGGTGCTTGTCGCCATTTACGAGGAAGATAGTCGGTCTTTGAGCTGGTGATGATCTTGCTGTTGCTGGGATGCTATTCAACACGAGGGTGTGGTCTCCCTTGAGGTGCAACGTCGTGATATATATACATTGCTGCCACTTTTGGATTTATTGTTGAGACGGTCTCTCAAGGTCAATATTGATTAGTCCTTTCCCTAAATCTTTCTCTACATGCTCTGTAGGTCACCCAGTAAGAACCAAAAGTACGCCTCTAAGCTGCTTGTGTTTATATTCCACTAAAGAAATAGTACGGCTGCACATGGTCGACTGTGCTTGACCATTTAGTAATTAGTATGGCTAACAATTTTTAGCAGTAATTAGCATGGCTGCTCCACTGTGTCAATTTTCAGCAGGCCAACTTGATTAATGCTAGTGCAACTCATCTTCCACTGTCATGGCAGTTGTCGTGCGTGTGCACACATCTTAAACAAAATCTTACTTTCTGAATTATATGGCGCCACTACAGTCCAAATGTTTGATTTTCAGCAGCCAATGTGTTAATGAACCAAATTTGTGCATTGAAAAAAATAGTAGGTGATGCTTATGAATCTGTACAATAAAAATAGTAGGTCAGCAGGCTAATGTGTTGATGAACCAATTTAGTAGGGTGCAGTGTTCGCTACAAACATGGCTAGCAGGGTACTAAAGTGGTATTTTAACTTGACTAAAATGCCTCATTGTGTGTGTTGCAGTGACGACAAGGACACACCACTCTGCCTCCTCTGTTTTCGGTGACGACACACCGCTGTTATGGTCGATTAGCCTTTTGGGTTTAGATGTACGAGGTGTATGATGAAGATGAGACAGTGTAGTGAAGTCCATTTGGACATGTGAAATTCAGTGAGGCATAAGAAAGGAATAAGATCTAGCAGCGGATGTTGCCGACCTCGACTAGTGGTTGCCGGATTTCGTGTTTCTTCTGTATAGAACTGATGCATTTCTTCTCTTCTTTCTGCAGTTTTGTTAACTGAACCTAAACCATCTCGACTGATTGAACTGCACAGAACTTAATGGGAGGTCGCGCGAGGTGGCTCGAGCAGGCGGTGCAGCAGTTCGTTGCAGCCCCTCGATGCCGTTGAACTCCTGCATCTAGCTACCTCAAAGCCAACAGTGATCTCCTACTCCGACTCCGGTGTGCACGTAGCTTTTGGGCATGTGCCGATGTGTGGCTGAAGCTCTTTCTTTCTCTACATAGTCTCATATGCTGATGTTGCCCTCTCTCCATAGGTCGAGTGAAAAATTAGTAGTAGGACGAACACAAATGCTTTTCTACAGGAACACAAAAATGACCGTGCTACTTGCCACAAAACATAATAAAAGGCTCAATATGTTTTTGAAAAAGAAAAATCAAACAGACGTTTGAAAATGGGCAGCAGAAGTTCATGTCGAACTAACGGGGCAATTCAACATTTATTCTTGAAAAAGTGGAGAAAATTGTACATGCTCTGTAGGTCAAAATTTTGGCTTTAATTTATGTTTTGTGAAGGTCAAAATATAGTGTTCGACAAGGTCAAGTGTGTTATCTCAGCAAGTTCAAAATAAATTTAAACATGCAGGAAAACAAAAAGAAAGGGAGAAGTTCAATTTCTAAAGATGACGCGGTTTAACGTGTAAACCAACGTTGACAGAAAACAAAAAGAAAAGGAGAAGTACAATTTCTGAAGATGACGCAGGTTGATGTCCAAACCAACGCAAAAACACACGCAACAAATGTTGTTTTGGTGTCTTAAAATATTTTTATTCATAAAAAAGGATTAAGGAAAAAACTAGGAAGTCCATATTAAAAAGATGGAGAAGTTCGATGATTATAGAAAACTCAGATTTCCTCGTTATTAAAGAATGGAAACAAGAAGTTCAAAAACAAAATAACAAGAAGTTCAACTTTAAAACTAGAGTGCTTCAAAATTTCATGAAATAAAATTAGGAAATAAAACCAGGGTGTCTATATTAAAAAGATGGAGAAGTTCGGTGATTATAGATAACTCAGATTTTTCCTCGTTATTAAAGAATGGAAACAAGAAGTTCAAAAATAAAATAACAAGAAATTCAACTTTTAAAAATAGAACTTCAATATTCATAAAAAAGGATTAAAAAATCAGAAAAAAAATTCATAAAAAAACTCAGAATATTCACGTAACCGAGAGAAGTTCACATTGATAACTGCCAGAAGTTCACGTACTACACGGTGTCATTTTGTTTTTAAAAAAAGAATAAAAAAGCAAAGGCTAATATTTTTGTTGTTATAAGTTCAAGTCTTCCGTCGGAGAGAGTTAAAAAAATTATTGTGAGAGAGGTTTGTACAAAAGAAATATCATTTCTGTAACAATGACGAATTCATGAGAAAATTACAAATGAAAAATACACCACAGAAGTTCAACGTGAAAAACAACAGGAAGTTCACCTACTACACTGAATGAATATCAGATGAAAAACTTTTAAAATTGTCGCGAGTATGAAAAAATGATCAACACGGGAAAGTTGTGTGTTTACAACAGCTTTCCGTTGGTATATCACTTGCTCAATTTCGGTGAGTGGATGGAGAGTTACGAGCAGTGGATGAAGATCTACGAGCAAAAACACACGTGAAAAACAGAGTGAAGTTCAAGTAGACATGCCGAGAAGTTTAGGTTCTTCACGTGGTGCATTTTCGAAAAATCTGTTTCGCGATAAAGGCAGAACAAATGATCTCTCCATTTTCGAAATTACTTGAAAACGTCTAGGAATCACAGAAAACCATCAACATGAAAGAGTTCCACATTTTCCTTAGCTTTTCAACGGTATATTATTTGCCCCATTCCGGTAAAGTTTGTAGAAATTACGGCGAAAATACGTTTTTAGCCATTTTTAAAATTGACTTAAAATAGTAAGGAATTGGGAGAAACAATATATACCAAAAAAATTCATATTTCCTCAAGCTTTCCGACGCCATATCATTTGCTGCATTCAGACATACGGTTAAAACAAATAGATCGTAAATACGAACTCGGTGGAACTTGTACCATTTTATAAATAACTCTTAAACCGTTTAAAATTAGAAAAAACTTTCTATATGTAAAAGTAGCGCATTTTCATAAGATTTCCAACGCCATATCATTTGCCTCAATTGGATTAGCCGTTTAGAAATGACATCGAAAATACGAACTCTGTTGTTCGGTTTGTGAAATTTTACGATTTTCCAAATTACTATTTAACCATAAGGAATTAGAGAAAACTTTCAACATGTGGAAGGATCGGATTTATAGCAGCTTTCCAACGCCATATTATTTGCCTCATTCCGATAAACGATTTATAAATGTGATCAAAAATACGATTCACGTTTTTTGTGTGATGAAAAAACGGTTTTCAAAACTGCTCTTAAACCGCTTACAATTTGCCAAAAAATCAACTTGGGTCATGATACTGGTGTCCATAGCTTTCCAACGGTATATCGCAAGCCCATTTGGGAAATGTTGGCGGAAGTTCAACCTAGCACTGGGAGAAGTTCAGGTCGAACAACTCAGGCAATAAAATTGCAACACAGACATGTTTCATCATGACACGAGAGAAAATCTGCCAATGAGCGAGATTCCTATTTAAAACATGCATTTAGTTGCTAAAACCGTTCGTAGATTATACTTACATCACATAGAACATGAGTAACCAAAAAAATCATGCGGGGAGACACGGTTGAGAAGATAGCCCAAAGGTCGGGTTCCTACAGAGGGAAGTTCAGGCGTGTAACTCGGTCGGAGAAAGCTGAAAAGTTTATTGTGAGAGAGATTTGTACAAAAGAAATATCATTTATGTGACATTGAGGAATGTATGAGGAAATTACAAACGAAAATACGTCACAGAAGTTCAACATGAAAATAGCAGGAAGTTCGACTACTACGCTGAATGAATTTCAGATGAAAAACTTCTAAAACCATCGCGAGTATGAAAAAATGATCAACACGGGAAAGTTGCGTGTTTACAGCAGCTTTCCATCGGTATATCACCCGCTGAATTCTGGGGAGTGGATGGAGAACTACGAGTAGTGGATGGACATCTGCGAGCAAAAAAAAGCACGTAGAAAACAGAGTGAAGTTCAGATAGATATGTTGAGAAGTTCAGGTTCTTCATGCGGTGCATTTTCGAAGAATCTGTTTCGCGATAGAGGCAAAACGTATGATCCCGCCGTTTTCGAAATTACTTGAAAACGGCTAATAATCAGAGAAAACCATCAACATGAAAAAGTTTCACATTTTCCGTAGCTTTTCAACGGTATATTGTTTGTCCAATTTCGATAAAGTTTGTAGAAATTGCGGGGAAAATACATTTTCACTATTTTCAAAACTGACTTAAAACCATAAAGAATTGGGAGAAACAATACATACTAAAAAGTTCCGCATTTGTTCAAGCTTTCCAACGCCATATCATTTGCTGCATTCGGACGCACGGTTAAAAACGTAGCTCGAAAATACGAACTCGGTAGGACTTGGACCATTTTCTAAATTACTCTTAAACCATTCAAAATTAGAAAAAAACTATCAAGATAAAAAAGTAGTGCATTTTCATAAGCTTTCCAACGCCATATCATATGCCTCCATTGGATTAGCCGTTTAGAAATGACATCGAAAAAACAAACTCAGCTATTCGGTTTATGAAATTTTATGTTTTTTCAAATTACTCTTTAACCATAGGGAATTAGAGAAAACTTTCAACATGTGGAATTAGCGGTTTTGCATCAGCTTTCCAACGCCATATTATATGCCTCATTCCGATAAACGGTTTAGAAATGCGATCGAAAATACAATTCACATTTTTTGTGCGAAGAAAAAACGGTTTTCAAAACTGCTCTTAAACCGCTTATATTTTGCCAAAAAATTAAGTTGGGTCATGATATTGGTGTCCATAGCTTTCCAACGGTATATCGCAAGCCCCATTTCGGCAATGTTGGCGGAAGTTCAACCTAGTTCACAGGGAAGTTCAACGTACTACTAGCGGGGCCGGTAAGGTTGTGATCAGAATATTATTCTGATCCCGTGATCAGAATAATCTTCATGTTTTATATATATATATATATATATATATATATATATATATATATATATATATATATATAATACTCTAACAGATTCTAGTTATTCACCGTCGCAAATAACCGTCCTCTTTGCGCCTAAACAGGAGACCTTGGGTGTAATACATGATCTTTGTGCTCATTTAAATATGGTGTTTGGCTCCATAGTTCTTCAGGTACTTTATATTATCATCTACACTTGTAACCATAAGCTGCATTTTAAATTTCTGCGCATAAGTTATATATCATCTCGGAGTACACACTTTGTACTAATATTATGTTGTATGCTCAATGAAGAGTTTCTCCATTGATAGCCTATCAATGGTACTGGATTCTGTCAAGATCTTATATATCCAAATGAATAGTTTTGATCTGAACAAGATTATTGGCTTGCTGCAATGCTTTCCATGTCTGGAGAAGTTGTATATAAAGGTGATAATTTCACGCACATTGGAAGCCTGCATACAGTGTACTAGAATTAACCGTTCAGCTGTTGCTCTTTCCACACTCTTTTTTTAGACCTTAACTGTTTTCAATCTTCATGTCTATTTAGGCGACAGGACGGGGTAAGAAAGTTATAACCAATCAGTGGATTCGTAAGCACCGGGATTTTTTCACTTCTCATGACATTCGATTGAAGACAATAATGCTAGAACGATATGTAGCCAACCATGCAAACACTAGATTTGTCACATTCTTCCTGCTGAATGCGAGGTTGCTATTGTCCATGAGGCTTAAGTTTGTCAGCAGCATGGTTTTGATAGATGGGTATGTAGAAGAGCAAAAAAAGGAGTTTCAGGTGGGCAAAAGAGCTTTTGAACGTGTCGAGCTTCTATTTACAACATATTCTGGTCATAATCCAGTAAATTTTACGACCCAGGATGTTCATTCTATGGACCTGACCGATCCATTTGACTGTGACTGCCGAAAACAGTGCTGGAGTTAGATGTTGTTGCCCTTTTCAACCTGGGTTTTGTCTAAACCTGATGAACAATTAACCCTTGTGCTTTTGTACAGTTTGTAAGCTGGAGTTGGATGTTATTGCTCTTTTCAACTCGGCTGTGACTGTCATATTTTCTTTGAAACAAGGAAAATGGCTTGCCATTCGTTTAATTTAGGGTGAAGTATTGTAACAAATCCCGACCAAGGGAAATAACATCACTCTCGCCGGCTGCTTGAGCTCACTGTGCATTACAGAAGCCAAGTGATTAGCCCCCATCAGCACCCACAAACTTATTTTGAACTAGCACACCAAATGGGCTATAAATTTTCATAGGAAAGGCTACATGACCGTGACAGATTTGGATTCTGACATTTGGGACCCACAGGAAATAGCCTATCCAAGGTGGTGTCGACTTACTAGCTAGTAAAAAAACAATTATGCCTACCAGCCGTTGGATTGACATCCAGCATCTGTCGTGTATCTTCTATCTCTTGTCTTCTTCCTCCAGCCGCCCAAACCAAACCACCCCGTCGGCTCCGCCTGCTCCCGCCTCCCATGGCTGGCTGCGCCTCCGCCGCCCTACCGTACCCTCCAACGTTGGCCAGTCCCTCCCTCTATTCCCCCACTCGTCCTGTTATTCTCTGGCGACGTCAGCCCCAACACGCACCCGCACCCGAACCAGTCAACCCTCGTACTCCCCTCCGCGTGCGACTGGACCGACGCATCTTGCATGGCTCCAGTTCGTTCTATCTGAGGCCTCGCCGTCGTCTCGGCCTTGGTTTGCTCACCGTGCGCGGTGCACCGCCCTCTTGCGTTGTCAACGTCGTCAACAACCGAGAGGAACAAGGATATGACTGTACGTGGAGAGGATGACAGTAGGGACCCACCAGCGTCATGGCAGTACGCAAGCAAGTGCCTCGTCATTATAATCCCAAAAAAATGGTTCCTCCTAATGGTTGGACATCTGGGGCTCACGCCGTAGTCAATGTAGTCAATAAACGAGAGAATTACACAACGAGCGGCTGACACCAGGGACCCAGCAGGTCGTGCAGTTGTTATTTACTTTTTTTGAGGAACAAGCAGTTGTTATTTATACTAGTTTTAGCGACGGATCAGGGTAACAACGGGATTGTGCGGGGGCTGTAGCCTGTCTAGCCAGGGTTTTATTTATGTTTACCACATCATGAGCCCAATTGTGTTTTTTTCTTGCTGAAAATGGCTAGCCCAGTTTTATTTTTTAAAGAAATACACAAACGAGGCCTACTTGCTTTATCAGCCCTGCTGGGCCGCAAATCTTTCAAGACGAGGAGAGTTTCATTCAGTTTGCCCAGAAATGGGTTGTACATTTTTAAACACATCAAACCGGGAATTAGTTTCAATTTTTTTTCATTACAAGATGTTAAATTCCATTGATTTTTATGCGTGGACAATTATTTGGATTTTATATTTATATAAATTATTTTTCAAAATAGTTTGAATGTGACTCGATATTTCGGGATTAAAAACAGTTGACCGCACCAAAATATGCAAAATTTCGTATAATTTTTAACCGTGGTCACAATATGGGGTGTAATGCTAACAAAAAGAAGATGGGCTCAAAAAAATTCTTAAGAATTGGCAAATGGGCTGTAAATTATTAGAAATAATGGCAGATGGGTTGTATACTGTTTTCCATAGATTTGAGGCTGACTTGTGCGCCTACTACAGGTTGACGTGTATGCTTTCCTAAAAAAATAAGGTTGACGCACACGCAACGCCATGTCAACTTAGTCAACACACGAGAGCAGTAACTGTTGGATGTCCATCCAACGGTCGTCGTGCTTCTTCAATCTCTGCTCTTCCTGCTCCAGCCGCTCAAACAAGCACCAGCGGGACTGCCTGCTCCCTCCTCCCGCGGCCAGATATGCTGTCATGCAGGCCTCACCGCCCCATCGTTCTCCCATTGCTGGCCTAGCCATCCCTCTACTCACCCACACCTGCTATTATTCTCCGGCGATGACAGACGAACCAGTAAACCCTCGCATTCCCCTCCGTGTGGGAAACAACTACCGAGTCTTCCTTGGCTCCGTGTCATTCCCTTCCTAGGCCTCGCCGTCGTCCACCCCCTGGTGCTCTCGGCGCGACATGGTCAACATGGTCAACAAACGACTTGCATCGGAAGCGGATTGTACGTGGAGAGGCTAACAGCTGGGTCCATGGCCGCACGCAAGGAAATACCTCCTTATTACACGCAAAATAATGATTCCTCCACCTGATAGCTGGGACCCACTGGAAGGGCCTTTGTATTTCGCAAAAAACGTTCCCCCGTTGACAGGTCAGACCCACCAGCTATATCTTCGCACGCAAGGAAGTGCCTCGTTATTACGCACAAAAAATGAACACTCCCCCTGCTAGCTGGGACCCACCATAGTGGGAGGCTGACTTGTGGGCCTACTAAGATGACACGGACGGAGGGCTTTGTCAACTTAGTCAATATGAACGATTCTAGCTCGAGTGACCATACGATGTCCATCCAACGACCCTAATGCTTCTTCAACCTCTGGTCTTCTTGCTCTAGCAGCCCAAACAATTGTCGGTCGTGCCTCCTGCTCCTGCCTCCCATGTCCGACTATGCTGCCACTGCTGGCCATGCCATCCCTCTATACTCACCCACACCTCATGTTATTCTCTGGCGACAGCAGCCTCACACCGCAGCCGAACCAGTGAACCCTCATACTCCTCTTCGTGTGGGCATCCACTACCGCGTCTTCCCCGGCTCCGCCTCGTCCCCTTCCTAGGCCTCGCTGTCGTCCACCGCCTTGGTGCTCTCGGCACATCGTGGTCAATGTGGTCAACAAACGACTTCCATCAGAAGAGTAATGTACGTGGAGAGGCTGAGAGCTGGGTCCATGGCCGCAGCAAGGAAGTGCCTTCTTATTACACGCAAAATAATTATACCTCCACCTGACAGCAGGGACCCACCGGACGGGCCACCGTATTTCGCAAAAAAACATTTCCCCCTGATTGCTGGGACCCACCAGCTACATCTTCGCACGCAAGGAAGTGCGTCCATATTACGGGAATAAAATGATTCGCCCCGCTGACTGCTGGGACCCACCAGCTACATCTTCGCACGCAAGGAAGTGACTGATAGTCGGGACCCACCTAGTCGAAGCGTACTTAGTGTTGTCATTCTGGTCACGAACGTGTACGTACATACTGGCCGATCGGTCTCTCTACAAGTATGAACCGTGGCCGAGTAAGTAGCTGCACGTGTGTCGTTGTAGAGCACCCGACATAGCATTTCACGCAGTCCCGTCTAAGTCCTGAACACGTACGTACAACCACAGGGCCAAAAAAATGGATACGTACATACATACGGGCGGGGTGTCGAGCTCGTACTCGCGGACGACCAGGGCTTGTGTACATGGAGAGGCAACGGACGGGTGCAACGGTGTCATGTTCATCGGGCAGCGAACCAACTGGGTCAGAACGGAGAAACAATGTTGTGTTCATCGGAAGGCAATAGAACGCATGATGTTCATCGGGAGCCAACTGGCTTGGACGGAATAACCAATGGAAACAAGGCCTGGCGTACAGCAAAACGGAGGAAACGACCTTATGTTCGACTGGTCACGGTCGAAACGGGATCCTGTTCATCGGGAGGGGTCTGGCGTACCGCAAAACGGAGGAAACATACCTTCTACGGTTGAAATGGGATCCTATTGATCGGGAGGGGTGTGGCGTACCGCAAAACGAAGGAAACGGACTTGTGTTGGAGCGCTATGGTCGAAACGAGGGTCCTGTTCATCGGGAGGGGTGTGGCGTACCGCAAAACGGGACTCCATGGGATACTGTTCATCTCCACCGTCGACTGCCTCCACGGGCTACTGTTCATCCACTATCGACCTCCTCCAGCCTCCACCTGCGACTGTTCATCCACGGGCTCCTGTTCATCCAGTCACCACCGCGCACTCCTCCACCGGCTACTGTTCAACCAACCCTCTTGACGAGGTCCTGTTCAACCACCCCTCCACGGGCTACTGTTCATCCAGCCCTCCACCGGCTACTGTTCAAGCAGCCCTCCACGGGGTCCTGTTCATCCACCGGCTCGATCGATCGGGGTACTGTTCCTCCAGTTACAATGGCCTCTACTACCATGGGGTCCTGTTCATCCAACCCCCCAACAGGAACTGTTCATTCAAACCCCCCAACAACGCTCACTGTTCATCCAGAGGCAGCATCGATCGACTTCAGTTAGCAGCAGTAGCGAAGGAATCACTCGGGTTCAGTTAACAGCAAGGGATCGATCGATCGCTCGGTTTCAGTAATGCGTAGCCTGAGTGCAATTGCTCAGGTTCAGTTAGAGCCCAACGCCTCGCTCAGGTTCAGTTAGAGCGCAATGTCTTGCACACACATGCATACGTACGAGAGAAACACGCATCGCTCGGCCCCCGACCACCCACCGTAACCGAGAACTCCCTGATATTTTCCTCTCCCTTGTTTCTACCACGGTTTTTTCTGTCATGGACGACCCAAAGAATGTCATGCAGCTGCGTCTCCGGCCTACCCAGGACGAAAAGCCAATTTTCTGTCATGATTTTTTGTCATAGAAGTAGGAGCCCACCACATCTATGATGATACTGGGGTTTGTCACAATTATCGTCATAGAAGTGTCATAAGTATGACAATTTTTTTCGTTCAGCCCAAAATGTCACGGATGTGTCTTTTTTTGTAGTGCAAGGTCGCGTCACCTCCTGCCTTTCGTCGTCTTTGCGAGGGCGGCTGAACCTCTTCCTTGGCGGAAGCGTTTTAGGCTCCTCCCGAGGGCCTTCCCCTTTTCCGCCGCGGAGAACCTCCTGACCGGTGCCATGGGAGATATGGCAAGACGGCAAGACAAGGAAGAAGAAGAAGCGGGCGGCAAGATGACGGGGATGAGCAAGAGGGGCTCCGCCCCGCCCCTCATTTATAGCCTGAGGGAGGCCAACCACCGGCCTCCATGATCCAATGCAATGATGGTTTTTCTCAGTATCCAGCGGAGTCTCGTCATGTCGAACGATTATCAAGGCAACGTGGGGAAGCGGAGCACCCACGTCCCATCAATCACCATGCGTCGACCAAGGCTGCAGGCGGTTAGGGCCCGCGTCTATTCGCACTTGCCCTTTGGCTTCGCCTCGAAGCCAAGTTCGAGCGCTCCTTGGGCCTGGGGGCTACTGTCGGCGTTCTAGGAACGGGGGTACCCAGACTTGCCTGCCTACGGCCCACGGTGTGGCTCCGTTGACGGCCTGGTATGGCCCAGTTCCAACATCAACAACTCAAGACCCCTGCGAGGGGCCAAGCCTCGCGAGGCGGATGACATCGAGACTCCCGCGGGGGGCGGCCTCCTCAGGCTGGCTCTTAAGGAGCAGAGATTTCTATGCAAGGTTCGCCTCGTGAGGTTCAGATGACATGAGCCATGAAGACCAAGGCCAGGCCGGCGCCAGCGGGCGCAATGTACTAGTTTCCTCTTTGGTGCTAAGGAGGCAAGCGCATGCGTGGAGTCCCGAGGAATCAAGCAAAGGTTTCCATTTCGGTGCAACAAGACCAAGACCGCCAGGACGGCAGGACAGAGGTCATCGCTGAGCCCACCGTGGCGTCACCACTAGAGGCTTTTGCAAATGAAGACTACTTTTGTCAGGATAGCATGTACTAGTTGTCTCCCTTCAAATTTGGCCGTTGTGGGATCCCTTCTCGCCGTCATTTGGGAAGAGCACTATTGCAGGATGGTCCAAACGCGACACTATGATCAGAGACCCTTCGACGAAACTATGTGCGATGCGCCGATGCCATACTCGCAAATGATGGTGTAAAAACCCGTCAAAACGGTGCAAAATGTTTGCAATGATGGATGCATCAAACATGGTTCTGATTTTAATTGCGTGTGCGATGTAGGGCATACGGTTCAGTTCAATGAACTGTTTGCGATGAGGCAGAACAAAAGAAATGGGCAGCTAGATGAAGGCGTGTGCGATATATAGCATATGGTTCACTCGGATGAACTGTTTGTGATGAGGAAGAACAAAAGAAACAGGCAGCCAGATGAAGGTGTGTGCGATATACAACATACGGTTCACTAGGATGACCCGTGTGTGGTTAGGAAATACAATGGAAATGGTTCAACTCAAAAAGATGTGTGTGATACGTGGAAAATAGGTCCGTAATTAGAAATGTGTGCGAAGAACAATAATAACACAGATGATTGCTACTAATAAGCCGTGTGATTTGCTCTGACTACAAAAGAATAACATGTATATATATAGTGTTTATGTATACACACACACACACACACATAAACGCTATTCTGATCACGAGATCAGAATATTATTCTGATCACAACATGAACTTCCCGAGTTACACGCCTGAACTTCCCTCTCTAGGAACCCGACCTTCGGGCTATCTTCGCGACAGTGTCTCCCCGCACGAATTATTCTGGTTAGTCGTGTTCTATATGATGTTAGTGTAATCTAGAAACATTTTTAACAACTAAATACCCATTTTAAATAGGAATCTCATTCATTGGCGGATTTTGCTCTTGGGTCGTGATGAAATTGCGTTTTTTGTAATTTTACTACATGAGTTGTTCGACCTGAACTTCTCCCAGTGCTAGGTTGAGCTTCCGTCAACATTTCCCAAATGGGCTTGCGATATACCGTTTGAAAGATATGGACACCAGTATCATGACCCAAGTTAAATTTTTGGCAAAATGTAAGTTGTTTAAGAGCAGTCTTGAAAACCGTGTTTTCTTCATACAAAAAAACATGAATCGGATTTTCGATCACATTTCTAAACCGTTTATTGGAATGAGGCAAATAATATGGCATTGGAAAGCTGCTGTAAAACCGCTCCTTCCACATGTTGAAAGTTTTCTCTAATTTCCTATGGTTAAAGAGTAATTTGGAAAATCGTAAAATTTCGCAAACCGAACAGCTGAGTTCGTATTTTCGATGTCATTTCTAAACGGCCAATCCAATTGAGGGAAATGATATGGCGTTGGCAAGCTTATGAAAATGCGCTACTTTCTCTTGTTGAAAGTTTTTTCTAATTTTGAATGGTTTAAAAGTAATTTGGAAAATGGTACAGGTTCCACCGAGTCCATATTTTCGAGCTAATTTTTTAACCTTACGTCTGAATGCAGCAAATGATATGGCGTTGGAAAGCTTGAGGAAATGTGAAACTTTTTGGTACTATTATTTCTCCTAATTCATTGCAGTTTTATGTCAATTTTTAAAATGGCTGAAAACGTATTTTCGCTGATAATATACCGTTGAAAAGCTATGGAAAATGCGAAACTTTTTCATGTTGATGGTTTTCTCTAATTCCTAACCGTTTTCAAGTAATTTCAAAAATGGCGAGATCATTCGTTCTGCCTTTATCACGAAACAGATTATTAAAAAATGCACCGCGTGAAGAACTTGAACTTCTCGACATGTTTTGTTAAACTTCACTCTGTTTTTCACATGATTTTTTTGCTCGTAGCTCTTCATCCACTCACCAAAACACTCACCGGAATTGAGCAAGTGATATACCGGTGGAAAGCTGCTTTAAACATGCAACTTTCTCGTGTTGATCATTTTTTCATACTAGCGATGATTTCAAAAGTTTTTCATCCGAAATTCATTCAGTGTAGTTGGTGAACTTCCTGCTGTTTTCACGTTGAACTTCTGTGACGTATTTTCGTTTGTAATTTTCTCATCCATTTTCGTCAGTGTTACATAAATGATATTCTTTTTGTACAAACCTCTCTCACAATATTTTTTTAAACTTTTTCCGACCGAGAACTTTAACTTACACAAATGATATTCCTGTCATTTTGAAGTAAATTAGAAAATGACGAGATCATGATTTCTGCCTTCATCGCGAATGTAAATGCACTGCGTGAAGTAGTTGAACTTCCCAGGCATGTCTGTTTGAACTTCACTCTATTTTTGACGTGCTGTTTTTTGACTTACTGTTTTTTGCACTGCCTCAAGTAGTTGAACTTCCAGGGCATGTCTGTTTGAACTTCACTCTATTTTACTTTATTTATTTTTCTTATATGAAATACACACCATATAGTACGTGAACTTAAGGTAGTTATCAGTTTGAACTTCTCTTTGGTTTGAGAGAATTATTTTAAAACACAAAAAACAACATATTTTTTATGTATTTTGGACATCTAAATACACGGTGAACCTCTCTCACAAGAATTTTTTAAACTTTTCCTCGCTGAGCACTTGAACTTCTAGCAACCATTTTTTTGTTTATGAGTTGTTTTTAAAAGTGCAAGGCGTTGTGTTTTATTATTATTTTTTGAATAGGTAAATCCTAGGTTTTAATAAACTCCAAACTTCTCTGTTATTTTAATTTGGACTTCACCTTTTTATTTTGAGTAAATAATTGTATTTGATTTTTATACGGAAGAAATTAAACATGGAAAGACAAGGTGAACCTCTCTTGCAAGAATTTTTGAACTTCCCCAGAAAGAGCACTTGAACTTCTTTCAGAAAACCTTTTAAGATTTTATTTTTCTATACTTTAATTTTCACCTGAAATGCATTCCTTGCAGTACTTGAACTTCTTGTTGTTTTCACTATGAACTTCTGCGCATTTTGTGTATACGTCGAATTACACGCAATTGAACGTCGGACGCCATTTTTTACCATTTTAAAACATGTAACTGGAGGTCGGATGTCCCGCAATAAAAATTCTAAACCGTGCACGGAGGTGCACCTGAACTTCTTGCAACAAATATGAGTTTTTTTATATACTTCGAACTTCTCTGTTATTATAATTTCCAACTTCTTAGTCATATTTTTAAAAAGGAAATATGTTTTTAAATAAGCATGAAACATTTTTTTTGTAAATTGCACTTCATAGTTTTTTCTTAGAGACGGTAATAATTTGAGTTTCCCATATACATCGAGCTACTCTATTTTAATTTGAACTTCGTCATTTTTATTCTTTACTAACAAGGAAAATCTGGGTTTCTTTATAAATATCAAACTTCTCTATTTTTTAATTTGGACTTCTTGGTTTTTTTCCTTTAGCATAAAAATATCCTAGTTTTGTCATAAATATTGGACCCCCTCCACATTTTTTAAATTTTGATTTATTTGTAAAAGGACAGACAGAAAGGGAGAGAGAATTATGTGTGCATAAAGTGGGTAGCAATTTCCAACTTTCCCTCGTCGAGCACTTCATCTTCTAGCAAGAAATGTTTTTCATTTTTATGAGTTGGTTTTAAAAATGCCAAAATGACATTGGTTTTTGTTTTTCAAACATGTAAATCTTAGGTTTTAATAAACTCCAAACTTTCATGTTATTTTAATTCGAACCTCACGTTGGTTTTATTTTCTATTAGCGGTTAGAATCTGAGTTTTCAATAAACATTGAACCGGTCCATTACTTTAATTTGAATTTCTAGGTTTCTTTTGGAAACGGGGAAATCCATTTACTAATTAAATTTTCTAAACTTTTTTATTTTAATTTGAGCTTCTGTTGTGGAAACTTGTTGAACAAGAGGAACTTTTTGATTTTTCCCAGTCTGTGCACTTGATCTTCTAGCAACAAAATTTTTGGACTTCGCCATTTTACTCCTATTTCCTCATATGAAACACACACCATGGAGTATGTGAACTTCCGTCTGTTGTCAATTTGAACTTCTCTCTATTTCACTTTAGTAACGAAAAAAAATCTGAGTTTTCTATATACAACGAACTGCTCTAACTTTTTTAATTTTGAACTTCTTTGTGGGTGTTTTAGAAATGTGAAAATTGAAGTTTCGTTAGAAACGTTGAACTTCTTCGTTATTTCGAATAGAACATATTGGTATTATTCTTTTAGTACCAAAAAAACTGAGTTTTCAAATAACTATTAAAGTGCTCTGCCTTTTAAAATTAAACTTCTTGGTTTTATTCTTCTGTAACGAGAAAACGTTAAGTTTTTAATATGCATTGAACTACTCCGTTTTTGAAAATTGAACTTCTTGGTTTTATTCTTTTGTATCGGAGAAAATCTAAGATTTTTATAAACATCAAACAACTTCATTTTTAAAGGACTTCTTGGTGTTATTCATTAGTAAAGGGAAAAGTGCTAGCTATGTAATAAACATCGACCCACTCACTTATTTAAATTTGAACCTCTATATCTTTAAAAAGAAACAGGGGAAGATCCATGTTTACAAACTTTTTAAATTGCTCGTCTTTTATTTGAGCTTCTTGGTTTTGGAATAACATTTTGAACTTCTACGTTAGTTAAAATTGTATTTCACCGTTTTTAGTAATATGTAGAAGCACCATTTTTTATAAACTTTTCGAACTGCTCCATTTTTTTGAACTTCTTGGTTTATTCTGTAGTAACGAAAAAATCACAGGTTTGTAATAAAAAGTGAACAACACTATTATTTAAAATTAAACTTCAAGGTATTTTTTAGAATGGTTAAACTTACAAACAAAATTATGGTTTTTTTGCACTTTCCACTAACTTACTCTATTATACTATCTTGTGATTTTTTTTGTCTCACGACATTTTTTGCTGTTGATGAAATGGCCTAGGTGGTCCTTTTTCTCATTGAGCAATTTCTTGGGTATGTGGTACATGTGAACTTAGGAATTTCTGAAACATGAACTTCACATGCTATTGAAATTCAAGAAAATTACACACAACAATACATACACTTCGTGTGCTACATCCACAACCCATCATCAAGTGTAGCACACCAATACATCGTCAAGCTTGGTACCAACATACATAAGTAGCATCACACTAATTTTATATTGTTTTTGTTCTGATCATTTAGAATGCTGAACCTTCCAAGGGGGCGAAGAATGATATATCGTACTCTAAGGACAGTAAAGCGTACGACAAAAACTCTGCTCTGTTTCACGATTGACATAAACGCCGGCAACACTAAGCAGTGTCGGACTCCAGGAGGGTTGTCCAGCAATGGGATGGCACTTGACCTCGACATGGACACCACGACAGTCTGTGGGCAACGTCGGCGTCGTTTTTGTGTAGCTCCGCTGTGTTGCTCATCTTTTTGTTCTAGAGTATGGTGAAGTTTGATTTGTCCTGCAAATTTGTAGTAGCATAACAAGGCAAGCATCAACAACCATATTTGCTGAAATAAAATAGGTGAAAATGACAAAACATACAAAATCAAATGTACGAGGCCCAGATCCTTCTTAGTTGGCACGGGAGCAGTGGGATTCAGGGGGCACTGCGACAGCGAACCTCCGGTGGCCGCGTACTTGAACGGCCTGAGGTGGCGGCCCCTAAGGTTCAGTTTGCTTTCATCAACGACTGAAGAATGCAGAACAAAAAACTCAGAGTTTAGAAACAAGAGATGGGATTGCCATACATTGCTTTGTACTTTGAGAAATAAATACAAACATCCTGCGGCCACACATACCACTTTTTTCAGCTACGAACGATGATTGGAGTAAAGATGAAAGGAAAATGTAGGCTCACTCGTCACTCCCGTAGCACCTCTGTATGTCATACTATGTGCACAACAAGGAGGAGCAGCATCAGAATGGCATGCCTGCCACTCGGGAGGATGGAGCAGGTGGGGAGTTGGCTGGGTTGGGGCGGTAGAGGAGTTCGCAAGCTGCTCCATGGGGTTGGTCGAGCCGATGCAAGGTGCATCGTAGGATGACGCTAGCTAACTGAAGATGGGGGCGTGGCAGAGGATGACGCTATCTAAATGAAGACGAGAGCAGCTGCTGCAGTTTACACGTGCGCGAGGTAGCATGGAAAGTAGCACAGGCTGGAGGGCCATGGCGGCTGCATACCGCGGAGGCGCGGGGCTGTGGCTGCCTTTGTTGGACTTGCGCACACGGTCGAATTGAACTGCCGTGCAGCGCAAAGGCCAGCGGCACCCCCATGGCGAAGAGCGCGTTGGAGCAGAGTGTGGCCACACTGTAGGAGAGCGGGTGGGAGAAGAAGACGGGCCACGCCGGAGGAGAGGTTGGGGGCGGGTGGCATGTAGGTGGACGGGGCGGAGGGCGACGATGGAGGTTGTTGGGGAAGGCGATGGCGGAGGTGGCCGGGGTGGCGGTGGAGAAGCTCGACCACAGCGGCGGCCAGCGGCGCGCGAGGAGGCGGTGGCACGCGGAGGAGCGGGGGTTTGGCGGTGCACGAGGGAAGAGGGCGGGTCTGGCGGTGCGCCGGTAGGAGGCGGGGACGACGGCGTGACGGAAGGAGGCGGGAGTGGTCAGTGGTGGTGCGCCGGTAGTAGGCAGGGTAGGCAGCAGTCGCGATGGGATCGGGGGGAGGTTGGGGATCGGGGGTGGACGAGCGGTCGTGGGTGGGATTTTTTTATTTTTTTTGCAGCGGGTCGGGGAGTTCGGGAGGGAGCAGTTGGGCCTTATAGGGCTGGCTCTGATCCAAATAACTATTCTAATCCTGGTATTAGAATAGTGTTGTCTATATGGATTGACTATTTGTTATTCTGGATCAGGAATAGTTATTCTCTACTCCCCTCTATTTTACTATCAATGCACTGTAATTTTACGTTCCGTAAGTATTGTCTTATTTCCAACGTAAAAAGAGACCACAAGAAAATATATAATCGTCATAAAAATATTTTATGTTATGTAAAATTACAAACGTAAAAACATAGTGTAAAATACACATAAACTGTAAAATTTCTTGTTCTATAACATATATTTTTATTTTTTTATGTCAAATTTTACGTAATGAATCAATAGGAATGTAACTATTTGAATTCCAAACGTAATTTAATTATGAAATGATCGTAAGATTACCTCGGGTGAAGAATAATTTATTCTGCACCCTGGGTGATGAATAGTATCACTACACACACACACACACATATATATATATATACATCTGGGCTATTCTGTTACGCGTAACAGAATATTATTCTGCTACCCTTCTTGAACTGATGAATCCGAGCGGTTGTACTGATTCCGTCATTTCGTTGAACTGATCATTTTTTATTAAAAGAGCAAATAAGAGCCCCCTCCTCTCTCTCCCCGTTGAGCTGGCTACTTGTGGCGGATCCCTCCACCCGCCCGCCTCCCTCCTGGCAGTCGCGGTGATGGGTGCCGGGGCGCGAGCGGCGGCGGCGGCGCTGCCACTAGAGCTCGTATGGTGGAGAGAAGTGTGGCGTGGGTGCGTACATGCGCCAAGCTGGAGCAGAGGCGCCCTGTAGCGGGCGGCGCCAGGGCGAGGAGGGTCCGCGGCGAGCTCCGGCCGTAGAGGGCGCAGCGCACCCCAAGAGCACGCGCAGAGCTGGCCGGAGGAGAAGGCGGCCACGCGCGGCGCCGGCGTCCGCCTCAGCGCCAGCAGCACAGACGAAGAAGCTACCACCTACAAGTAGCACAAAGCGAGAAATCAGCAGAGAGAACTCAAGCGAAGGCACAAGGAATACCCGCGTGGTGGGGGAGAGCGTGAGGGCGGAGGGGGAGGCCGCCATTTCCAGCCGGGGGCGGGTCGAGCTGCTGGTGGAGTCGCCGTGTTCCGCTCCCCTCCTCCTCCTTCCCTTTTGTACTAGTGGCAAGGCGCCGATCTGTGATGTGGTTGAAAGGATTGAGTGACCACTCCACTGATTTCGTTTACCTTGCCATCTTAGGAAGGGAAGGGCAGAGCAGGTCCCGTCGGAGTGGGAGGGGGCGGTGGCCACCACCACCACCGTCCGTCCAGGTTCACCTCAGTCGCCGGCAATTGTAGCCATGTTGCCCATGTGCCCATCCTTGGCGTCTCTCAAAGATCAGTCTCTATGCTCTGTCTTTTCTGCACAATACAGGAAAGGTCATCCAGTTCTGCATGAACTAGAGCCTGCACCATAATCTTGGCCATCTCATGGCATGTCTGAATTTGTTCATTTATCTTATGTAAGATGCCAAGACGAGGTTCTAGGCTAGTGTTGCTAGCAGGAACCATAGAGTTGGCAACATATGGCAGAATCTAAAGAGCGGCTGAAGCTGAATCTTCTGTGCTTAAAGTGCAATTTACAGGAAGGATTGTTCCAAAATTCATGAACCTAAAATGGAACATGAAATGGGAGCTGAGCAGATTCCGTTGCTAATTAATTATCCCGCACTATGTTGTTGCTGGTGGAGCTACTATAGTAGTAGTATTTGATCGGGGGCTAACGGTAGTTACTACTGTATTTGACATGAGACTGAGCACCATACGAGCTATAAAATGGCAGCTCATATTCAGGGAAACTTTCGTGGTAGGTGTGCAACAAAATTTCACAAAGAATTGTCAAATGCGAAACTTTCAAAGAGGTCAAAGATTTCAGTTCAACGTCTACACAAAGCTATCGAAATATGAAACTTAGTCATGTTGAACGTTTCCTCAAATTCGCAACTGGTGAAGACTAATTTGAAATATGGTGAGACCCTTCGTGTTGCTTTCCTGTCAGAAAAAACAGAGTACTGGAACTGATGTCCATATGTGTTTGTGCTGAGCGTGTTTCGTAGACTAAAAATTACACTTTTTTGGGTACGCCTTTTTCTCGCAACTTTTCGATGGTTTACGGTATCATAGTCCTCAAACTTGCATGGTTTATATCATTGAGCTGAATGATATTTATTTTAAAACAATATGTTTTGTGTGTTTCTTTTTTTGAACTCATTTTTTTGCAATGATGTTTTGAACTTCTCGCGTTTTGCAACTTGGACTTTTACCATTTGAATTTCCGTGGGTTTTTCTTTTATTTGAGCTTTTTTCCAAACTTATCTGAGACGTCATGTTTGAACATACAACTTTTGTAGTTGTGAACTTATCATTTTTTCCATTTATTAAGTTGCTTTTTTCCTCCGAACATTTACTGGTACAATTTTTTTTTGCAAATTTATTGTCCCTTGAGTAAGAACAGATGCAATTTTTAATTTTAATTTTATGGTACTTATGGTACTAGAGAGTTTGTACTTCTTAAAAAATAATCACTCGATGTTCTTTTAGTTTTATTTTTTAATTTTCTTTCTCATCCTTATCTTTACTGGCGGTGTAATCACCATCGTACCTTTATGGTTTATATAGTTGAACGAACGTACATTTTTACCATTCCCTTCTTTTTAAAACTTATATGTTTTCTTCTCCAAACTTCCTACCTGTCGAGAATTAGAACTTATTTATTTTTACATTTGTACTTCCAAGTGTCTTTAATGCCATTTTCACTATTTTACTTTGTTTTACCTCATCAAACAGGCGCACAACACATTTGAAGAAACAAAATACGAATCTTTGAAACACTAGGGGTATAACCATTGCACATGACTTCATGTGTGCCTTCATCATAGAAAAATATACTGAATATCGCTAAGTTCTAAGGTTGAACAATGAATCATACAGAATATTGTGAACACGCCGCATTTTCTCACTAAAACAAACTTCTGTACTTGCATACAACCCTCTTTGAGCTTGGACGACACCTAGTGCTCAACTTGGACGATGGACAATGCTCAACTCGAACGGAGGAGGTAGTCGTTGCTTTTTAACCATGAATGCTTCTAAAGACACTCGGAATTGCTTCAAAACTGCTTTTATACTTTTTAACACGAGGGTTCTCTCAGTTGGGCCAAGAAGCAATGCATACATAATATTTTTATTCTGCAAGAACGAAACACTCCAATAATTAACAACTAATCTGTCAGTACATGCAGAACAATTTCAGTTTTGAGAACAAACTTCCATTGATATGTTAATCTCTCAATCTGTATAGAGGACAGGATGGTTCAGGGATTAGCATTGGCATTATTGGAAACCATGGCCTTAATGAAATGGTTCAGGGATCACTCTCAATCAGCCCCATTGCTACCTGTGCTACAGAGAACATGAATATAAAGTGGATGGTGACTCATCGATTTTTTCTTAGAAACTTACGAAATTTTGAAACTTGCACTGACGATATTTAGGTGATATATCTAAACTTTACAGGATTTTGAAGAAATTCGCTGCAAATCATTACTTATTTAGGTGATATATCTGAAGTTACAGAGTAATATCGAACTACAGTGGACAGACCAACAACATAAATCCTCAAGCAAAGCTCACAATCTCCATGGAAGATGCCTATGAATTCACCATGGAAGGGCATCCCACTCCCCCGCTCTATCTGCTCCCACTCACTGCACACACACAGAGAGCAGAGAGAGGATGAGAGGGAGATGACTGAGGTGGATCGAGGACAGAGCACAAGGGGCCTGCACGTAGCTCTTCTCGTGATCGGCTGGGTAGTGTGCTGTTGTACTGATGAGGCAAAGGTCCAAATATATCGCCTAAATAAGTTCAAAGAATTTTACAAAAACAAGTAGGCAACAAAGAGAAAAGTCATGTATGGCTATCAGGCACAACTTATATATATATAGGACTAGTAAGGGTCTCAGGAATCGACTACACTATTTCAGTCAACTCGATCTTCATCAGTACTAGAATGACTGGACAAGAAGTTTAGATTTGTAGCAGCACACACACCAAACTTATAGAATTTTTCTTTAACGTTTTTAGGTAATTGCATCGGTACTACTCCCTCTGTTCACTTTTATAAGACCTTGAAGACATTTCAAACAATGTGTAAAACAACCTATTTTGAGTTGTCTGAAACGACTTACAAAAGTGAACGGAGGGAGTAGTATAATTGGAAAAGTATTTCAGATTTGTAGAAGCGCACACACGAAACTTATAGAATTTGATGGAAATGCACGATTTCTGATTTATCAGTACATAGTTTTATGGAAATGCATGAGTTAACTTCTTCTAGGCACTATCTGAACATGGTGAAGACTAGCAAATGTAAGGATAGGTAGAGAACACTTAGTATTGAGCTTTTTTCCAAGTATGTGTTGAACTGATATATTTTTTGTCAATGAACTGTTGTAGAATAGGTACTAGAGCTACCAGCATCTTCCTATATATCATGATAAAAAGCAAACAAACATGCATACTAGAGAAAATTGAACTGACAATAGAAGAAATTTATACTTTTTTGGGACTGACATCATGTAATACCTCATCCAGAAAGCATGCCAAGCGAAACGTTTATTTTTTAGTTGAAGAACTAGAAGTCTTGCAGCACAAGAAGCACGGCATGGTGCTATTAACTAACTTACAGAGATCCTTTCTGCTTTGTAGTAGTACCTGAGGTTACAAGGGTCAGAAATTTACCATTTGACGGCCTTCACGCCACCAGCAGTGCTGGAGGTGACCTCTTGTCTCCTGCTGTCGGCGGGGAACATGAGCTGGATCAACGGGGAAGAAGGTGGCAGGAGCGCCTTGTCCATCTGATCTCTCATGCGAGGGCAGTGCTCGACGTCGAGGTGCAGGGCGCCGAAGGAGACGGTCACGCGATGAGGAGGAGCAGGATGGGGCAGAAGTGGTTGTTGCCGACGCTCCGCCCTCCGCCGGCGACCCCCCCCCTGCAACGCGTCATGGGAGGTGGGAGGAGGAGCCATGGCGCGTCGCCATAGGTGGAGGCTCTATGTTTATGTTGATAGTACCATAATATCATTGCACAGTAGTGGTTGTCAACTGAATCTTGCAAGTCCAAACAAAACCATAGTTGAACTTAGACCTGACAAAAAAGAATAAACTCGCACTGACAAATGGATGAATTTCATGTAGAACACCTTTCTCCTTTAGACAGTTGATTAATGCCACACACATGGACAAGACAGTGTGCCAAGAAATCAAATTGCACAAGTCAGAATACACAAATTAACACCACGATAGCCGCCCTAGACCACGGAATGGATGGAAGCACAAGACGATAAAATAAAATAAGAATTGGCTTGAACTTAAACCAAAATGATAACTGAACTGAACTAAAATTAGATACTGGACTGAATTAAAATAAGAAACATATAGCAAAATTAAATTGTATAAACACAAGCATTTTCAACAATCAAATTTTCCCCTTGAATATGTAGAGGGACACACCTTGTTTTGTCTATCAGATTCCTACATCCAGGCAAAGAAGTGGGTATAGGACAAGGTACATCAGCCCAAATTTTTGTACTTCTCGTTGCATTGCTTCAGTTTGGTTCCAAGAACACTATGCTGTAGTTCCGGTTGCAGACCTGGTCGTCACGGCGTGCAGGGACCATGAAGGAAGAGGATCTGGAGCAGAAGCTCTCACACGATGAAGTTGTGGACAGCGCCGAGCATGTCGGTGGATGCATGTTCGGAGAAGTTGTAAAATATTTGCAGAACTGAAGGATATGCTTTTTGTATTATCTCTAATCACAATGAACAAAGTATTTAGAACTGACGCATATATGATACTCGATCAGTACTAAAATGGACAATATTTGTTAAGTTTCTATGTATGAACCTACCAACTTTCTAAACATGAACTTCTCCCTAGGGTTATTCTTCGGTATTGAAAAATGTGCAGGCAGAGCACATATATTAGTAATAGTTATATTGAGAGGGTTTACTTCAACCCCTACATTTTTCATTCATTAATAACTATCAGTAACTTGTTATTCATCAGTACTAGTACGACTGGACAAGAAGTGCAAATTTGTAGCAGCACACAGATTGAACTTGCATAATTTTTCTTTGAACTTTTTTTAGGTGATATATCTAAACTTACATAATTTTGAAACATGTACTGATGATATTTTTGCGCACGCACCCAACTAATGTTTTTTCATGAATTTACAAAATAATACAAACCAAACTAATAATGAGTTTAGTACAAAAAACAAGTCTCTTCTCTAGGCATTAAGACAAATACCTGTCGAACAACAAGCACAAGATAGCAGTGCCGCTTGAGGAGCAGGGGAAGAGGGACAGTACAAACAAGTGCAGCTCAATGATACCATATGCTGCAGAACAAATTTGCCACTTGGGACTGAAGAAAGAAATCACACAAGATGAACTGAAAATCATAATAGAATGACCATAGCTACAATATGAACTGAATATATACCAGAGGAGCATGAACATCCAGGGGGAGGTGTGGAAAGGTTGAGATGGGCACCTCCCGAGCTGCGGCATCAAACGGCTTGGCACTATGTTGTTGAACGATCCGGGGTGGCAGTGGTGAACGGAGGGCAAGTCGGGTTGGTGGTTGTCGCGCTGGAGATGGACATCAAGGGCGCTGCGGCAGAAGAAGTGGGTCACACCGGCGACCTGCGGCTGTGCATATAGGTGGTTTGCTGGTAGACTGGAGCCGGGGGAGATGGGAAACAGGGTGGCGGCTGGAGCCAGTGACTGCAGAGAGTGGTTGGGGATTGATGACGAGATCAAGAGGAGATGGGGGCGACGGAGGCTTGTGAAGTAGCGGCGGCGCCAATGCGGCCGGCTACCAGGAGGTTGTGTGCGGGGTGGCAGCGCGGTGGAAGCAGCGGGGAGGTTGGCCAGGCGGCGCGGTGGAAGCACGGGGGCGGCGCTCCGGTGGGAGCAGCGGGGAGGCGGGCTGGTGGCACGGTGGAAGCAGAGGGGCGACGCCAGCGACGGGTAGAAGCAGGGGCGAAGTCGACGGCGCGTGGAAGCAGGGAGGCTGGGCCCGGCGGTCGGCGGCGGGTGGGAGCAGGGGGTGGAGCCAGCGGTGGGTGGACGCAGCGGGGAGGTGGTGGGGAGTGGGTGGGCTTTTTCTCTGTTTCGTGCCACATCATAGAAGCACCATACTGTGCAAAATGGATCGGGCCTCTATAAGGGCCTGATGGTAACAGAATAATATTCTGTTACTAGTAATAGAATAGCCCTGTCCTATATATATATACACATAGGGTCGCGCTATTTGTTAGGAACAATTATTCTTCACCCCTTTCTATTTTGACATCAAGGCACCGTATTTTCACGTTTCGTAAATTTTGTCTTATTTCGTACATAAAAAACGTAAGAAAATATGTACTCATCGTAATAAATACTTTATGTTACGTAAAATTAGGAATGTAAAAACATAGTGTAAAACATACATAAAATGTGATTTTTCTGGTCTTATAACCTATATTTTTGCTTTTTTATACCAAATTTTACATATTGAATCAATATGCATGTAACTATTTATATTCTAAACATAATTTATTTAGGAAGCGATCGTAAGATTACCTCGAGTGAAGAATAACTTATTCTGCACCCTGGGTAATGAATAGTAACACAATATATATATATATATATATAATAAACATCCAATTACATAAGTGATTGTACAGATCATTCGCACACACCTTAATAAACAATTGCATGCATTCTAAAGTAGGAGAAACGATTGTCTAGTCATCTACTTCTTGTGACGCTCCCGCCACTGCTATGTGGCTCGATCCCTCGCCTGGGCAGGGACAATTCCTCATGTCAACGATCCGCCTGTACATCTTGTAGGTTGTGTACGCATCCTTGGCCGCGTACTTGACGTGTTCTTCATCTAGTCTCTCATGCCAAACACTGTGCCAGGCTTTCTTGTCCTTCTTGCTCTCTTCCTTCATCTTCGTGTAGTAGGGTCGATGATGGTCGAGGCAAGGTCAACTAGGGAGTTTAGTTTGTTGTTGTCGCTCCCCCAGACCTTGTAGTGGTGCTGGATGTTGACAAGATTTACGCATTTCAAGCCCGAAACCTTGAGCGCTTTTAAATCGTTGGTGGTGTCCACTGTAGCGAAACTGTAGAGAAACTATAGTTAGAGCTATTGATAAACCTGGAGAAACGCTTGCAAGGCCTTGTGGCTAGGTGGTAGTGGTAGACGAGGGCGTCATGTCGCACACACAACTGGGCAACAACAACCTTCTGATCGTGCCTGGCACGACCCATGGTGTACTCGAGATCGAAGCCGACCACTTGGTATTTGTCCTCGGCAAGGATCTGCTCCATAGTTTGGATGGAGCTCTCCACCGTGACCAGATCGTTCGTGTACAGCACCGAGAGAGCCTTCCCCCTCACGTGGGTGTCCATGATGTGTTGCGTGGTGAACTACCCACCATTCTCGTCGTCGGCCGCTGGGAGCGCCATTGGAGCCACATGGAGCTCCATTGGAACCGCTGGATGTCTGCTCTGTATGTTTCCTCGTGGATGTGCTTATTGTATCGTGTGAGACGAGAGATGAAGGTAAATGGCTGCAGGAATAAAAGAGGGCCGGGCGGCATGGATTCTTGGGGCGTCCGCATGGCAGTTTTTGCAGCGGGTAACTATCGTGGTTCTAAGTCTGACAGTAATGTAGGGGGGTAGGTATGGAGAGGCAAGATCTTAGCTATGGAGTAGTTGTAAGCACACGAGGTTTACGAGTTCAGGCCCTTCTCGGAGGAAGTAATAGCCCTACATCTCGGAGCCCGGAGGTGGTCGACTGGATTATGTGTGTATGAATTACAGGGGTGCGAACCCTTTACACTGAGGAGGGGGGTGGCTTATATAGAGTTCGCCAGACCCCTCCAGCCCTCAGTTATGCAGGGTTTTAAGTACATTAAGGTCGGGCGTTACTGGTAATGCCCCTACTAAAGTGCTATGATGACCATAAAAGCTACTTAATGACTGACCGTTAGCGTGTGGAGTGACTTTAGGTCTCCTGGCCGTCGAGTGGTTGGATCTTGGTCGAGCGATTGCTTCTTGGTCGGGTGTCTTTGAGTCTGTTGAGTGGAACACCTCCAAGTCGATTGAAAGGTGATTTCTTCTAGAGATGTCCTTGGTTAGGGCAGTTAGGACAGGTCCATGACCCTACCCTAGGTACATAGCTTCATCAGTAACTGCATCGTCGCGCTGCGCCTGGCGCAACCGCATGCACACGTACATGCGTGATCGTGCGCCGGCCCCAAACACTGGCGGTGCGCGTGGAGGGACGAGGGCAGAGCACCCGGAGGGACACGAGAGCAGAGCACGCGTGTCGGGACGCGAGTAGAGCGCGTCGCGGCCGCCTCAACCGCAAGCAACCACATGCATATAGCCATTGAACATGCAGGAAATGGTCGCCTACAAGCCGGCCGACAATTGCCTCGCTGCGTAGAGAGCGGCTGTGTGCTATTACCTCCGTCTTGATCTATAGTTCCCTTTATATTCTGTGCCATACTTTGCCCTTAAATTTAACCAACAAAATATTAATGCATGTTCTAAAAATTATATAATTGGAAACTATGTTCAAATACGAATCCAACTATATAATCTTTGGCGACATGCATTCGTATTTTATTAGTTAAATCCTACTTATAAACCAAGACAGTGGTATAGTAGGTAATTAAACCGCAAACGTTTTTTTGTATTAACCGTGTGTGTACGTGGCCTTTCGTCCTCCTCTCGCACGTCTTGTCACCTCGCTGCCACAGATGGCTTACAGCGCAAGCTTGCGCAGCACGCGGGGGCGTTCTTTTGGCCAAACAGTGGCGCCAATGAATCGTCGGTGAGCCCGTTCTCGCGCAACCTCGCAGGTTCCCACGCAAGCTTCCCGCCCGACTCGATGAAATTCCCAAAAATCCCAATGCTTACTGGCCTGCTATATAAACCCTCACGGCCGGCGAGTCATGCGTCGCGTTTTCCCCTCCCTCCCTGTAGCTTATGTCGTCTGCTTCTCCCACAATCGCCAATGGCACCGGTCTGTCGTCCTCGCTCAGCCACTGCACAGTCATCAGAGGACAGCTCTAGCTGGGAGGCTACACCGCAGCGGCGGCGCAGTCCCCGGTGTAGTGTAGTGCGCGTGGCTTCCCTATTGGGTGTGCGCGGAACACTCACCACACGCTCCGTCGATGCTACCCGTCGGCAGCTATTGCCGTCCGCCATTGCCACCACACCACCGTCGAAAGCCAGGGCCATTGCCCGCTCCGCCGCCACGGCCCGAAGGCGGAAGGTGGCCTCATGGCCGCCACCCCACTGCCAGACACCATGGCCATCACCCGCTCCGCCACCGCGGCCCGAAGGCGGGAGGTGGTGGTCGTGGCCGCCACCCCATCGTCGGCCGCTGTGGCAGCCAGCCCACCATCGACCGCCGGGGACATCACCCGCTTCACCACCGCCGCCTGAAGGCGGGAGGCGGGGGTGGATGCCTGCACATGCGTCAGCGACCTTGCGTGCTACACCGAGTTCCTGCGGGAGGAGGAGGAGCGCCTCATCGAGCACGCAAAGAGCCTTACCCCCGCCATGGCCATGACACACGCCGCCTTAGAGGCGAGGAATCAGGAGATCTACAAGGAGAACCACCGCTTCGAGAGGGCTTGTCTAGAGCGGCAGAGGGCGTTCGAGGTGAGCGTCGCTGAAGCTGCAGCAGCGGCAGGCACCGTATTGCGGTTGCCCAGCTCGTCGGTAGGCTCCACCTCCTCTGCCTCTTACTGAGCGCGCTCAGCAGAGGAGAGGCAGTCGGAAGTAGTACAAAGCCCCTCCGTTGTATAGTAGTAGTATTTAGGGGCTATTTTGTTTAGTTGATCTGACTATAGATGTGGTGGAACTGTACAACGTACTTAATATTAGCTAGTATATATAGTTGAACTAGCTATTTCAGTACGTGGTTGGCAACAATTGGGGAAAATTTTGGTCGGTTTAGCTGTCGAGTTGAACTGTTTGTATAAATTAAGAACGACTGCTTAATCTATGAATGAAATCTATGCTTAATTACTGAATTTTAGTTGCAAAAATTAGATATTGCTAGTGATTTTTAGCTTCATATTTTGAAAAATCACAGTGTTATAAGGTTGACAAATGGGAATGTTACTAGATCAAAAAATGTCAATCTTTCCAGTTTGACAAATGGCAACATACCCAAATTGTATGTAAGTGGTTCCACACGAGTCATCCAAAAAAACCGTTTGCATTGAAGAGCTGCACAAATCCTGCTCTCACTTTGCATACGGGTGCTCTATCCAAAACGTTTGCGACCAAGTGATGCACAAATCCTGCTCGGCACATTTTCCCTTGGCTTCTTGGGGAAGCTGTCGGTTTGCATACGGGTGTTCTAACAAAAACATTTGCGATGAGTGTTTTATATTTAAAAACCATTGACATTTTTTTCAAAAGAAAATTGTTTGATAAGTCTGTACATTAAGAGAGAAAAACGCAAGTTCGCTCAAACCATATCTTTCATTTAGTCATACTGAGAATTTATATTCATATGATTGAGATACAATATTAAACCCAAGAAAAAAACTATTTCCGGCGGCGGCGGAGGCGGCATGCCGCGCCATCGTTGTCGTTATTGTCCTCCGGGACATTGTTGTTGAAGTTTTCAATGTAGCATAGAACGTTCTTCAGTTGTAAATCAAACATCTTGTCGTCGCGCGATCGGGCGGGGCGTGGGAGGACGGCAGCTGGCGGCGCTGATAGGTAGTGGTCGACAACGGCGTCCCATGCCGCTGAGGGGGCGTGCGCACGGGCACAGGCGTGGCGGGTGCAACCAAACGCCCAAGGACCGACACCGCGGTGGGTGGAGGGGCACGCATGGGCACGGGCGCTGGCATGTACACGAGGTTGTGCGGGTCCGCAGAGACCTCGCTGACGCGCACTGCTTTCAGCTCTACGATAGTGCTCGGCGACCAGCCCGTCAATGCTACGGGGATGGTCGCTGGCGCGGGTGAGGGGATGGGAGCGGGGGTAGCAAGCGCTGTGGCCAACTCGTTTTGGGCCATGTCCATGAGGCCCCATTCCTCCTTATTTTCTATCTCCTCCGGCTCGGAGTGGACTAAACCAAACTTGAAGACTAGTGGCAGATTATCCTTCCGCGCCATGGCGTTGGTGGAGGTTTGCGGGAGGGAGGGGAATGGGAGGCAAACAGTAAGGCCGCCCGTATTAAGCAGCAGCCCGGGCGCCATTACTAGAGAGGAAGGCGGGCGACCATGGAAGTCAAAGGGCTCGCTTCCCGGTGAGCCTGCGCATTGGAGGACAGCTTGCACGGCTCTCGGTCAGCCTGTGCACCGGACCACGTTCGCATGCCTCCTGTTCAGTCAAGGTCAAGCAGCTGTCCGCACGGCACCTCCTATAGCCATTAGAACCAAGACACGTGGCGTCACGTGAATGGTTACAGAACGCACATGGTGTGAATTATACAAATGTTTGTGATATTAAAGTGGCAGCTATTTTTTCAAAATGCCTTTGTTGGCTGTTATTTGAGTGCGCCTTCTCTAAAAATGGACACGAAAAATACCACAACATGTCGGGTGCCATTCCATGATAGCATGCCAAGTTTCATGAATTTAGTTTTGGATTTACTAGAATTTAAAAACAAAGTATCTCAACATTTTGCCTGCAATCAACGGTGCCCTGGTGTTTGAAATTCATTCCCATTTCTTGCATTGGACCTAAGCATGCACTCAAGGACAAAGATTTGATTTTTCAACCAATTTATATGCACTGGAGCATGTGCATGTAGTTCAAATTTGAATTATGCACATAAATGCATTGAAAACTTAGTTAATGCATAAAAGTGTCCAAACAAACCCCGAAAAATCACAACAATTGACACAACACTCATGTTGTTCTATGTTGACACGAGAATCTTTTTGAAATTAGTAAGTGATAATGGATGTCATTTCATCCCCAAAGGTGGGACGTTCCCTACCGAAACCATCATGCTTGTTGTGAGAAGCTCTGGTTTGTGAGAAGCATATGCCCAAACCTGCCCCAAACGGGACAAAATTTTTACCACGACATGTTGATGCTTCTCCCTGATAGCATGCCAAGTTTCATGAATTTCAAACGAGTTTTGGATTTACTAGAATTTAAAAACAAGGTATGTCAATGTTTGCGGCCGAGTGACGGTGGCAGTGTGTCTGAGATTCATTCCCATTTCTTGCATGAGACCTAAACATGCAACCAAGGACATAGATTTGAATTTTCAACCAATTTATATGCATTAGATCATGTGCATGTAGTTCAAATTTGAATTATGCACATAAATGCATTGAAAATTCAATTAATGCATAAAAATGTCCAAACGAACCCCGAAAAATCCCAAAAATTGACACAACACTCCTGTTGTTCTATGTTGACACTAGGAAAAAATTGAAATCGAGAAGATGCAATGGATATTGTTTCATCCAGAAAGGTGAAACATTCCCTACCGAAACCATTAGGCTTATTGTGAGAAGCTCTGGTTTGTGAGAATCATATACCCAAACCTGCCCTAAATGGGATAAATTTTTTACCACAACATGTTGATGCCGCTCCATGATAGCATGCCAAGTTTCATGAATTTTAGATGAGTTCTGGATTTACTAGAATTTTAAAACAAGGTATCTCAATGTTTGCGGCCGAGTGACGGTGGTAGGGTGTTTGACATTCATTCCCATTTCTTGCATGGGACCTAAGCATGCAACCAATGACACAGATTTGAATTTCAACCAATTTGTATGCATTAGAGAAAGTGCATGTAGTTCAAATTTGAATTATGCACAAAATGCATTGAAAACTCAATTAATGCATAAAAATGTCCAAACGAACCCCGAGAAATCCCAAAAATTGGCACAACACTCCTGTTGTTCTATGTTGACACTAGGAAAAAAATTGATATTGCGAAGAGGCAATGGATATCGTTTCATCCAGAAAGGTGAAACGTTCCCTATCGAAACCATCAGGCTTGTTGTGAGAAGCTCTGGTTTGTGAGAAGCATATCCCCAAACCTGCCCCAAATGGGACAAAAAATTTACCACGGCATGTTGATGTCACTCCGTGACAGCATGCCAAGTTTCATGAATTTCAAACGAGCTTTGGATTTACTAGAATTTAAAAACGAGGCATCTCAATGTTTGCGGCCGAGTGACGGTGGCAGGGTGTTTGACATTCATTCCCATTTCTTGCATGGGACCTTGGCATGCAACCAAGAACACAGATTTGAATTTTCAACCAATTTCTATTCATTAGAACATGTGCATGTCGTTCAAATTTGAAGTATGCACATGAATGCATTAAAAACTCAGTTAATGCATAAAAATGTCCAAACGAATCCCGAAAAATCACAAAAATTGACACAACACTCCTGTTGTTCTATGTTGACACGAGAATTTTTTTCAAAACAATAAGAGGCAATGGATATCGTTTCGTCCCCAAAGGTGGGACTTTCCCTACCGAAACCATCATGCTTGTTGTGAGAAGCTCTGGTTTGTGAGAAGCATATACCCAAACCTGCCCCAAATTGGACATTTTTTTACCACACATGTTGATGCTGCTCCATGATAGCTTGCCAAGTTTCATGAATTTTAGACGAGTTTTGGATTTACTAGAATTTAAAAACAAGGTATCTCAATGTTTGCGGCCGAGTGACGGTGGCAGGGTATTTGACATTCATTCCCATTTCTTGCATGGGATCTAAGCATGCAAACAAGAACACGGATTTGAATTTTCAACCAATTTATATGCATTAGAGCATGTGCATGTAGTTCAAATTTTAATTATGCACATGAATGCATTGAAAAGTGAGTTAATGCATAAAAATGTCCAAACGAACCGTGAAAAATCACAAAAATTGACACAACACTCCTGTTGTTCTATGTTGACACGAGAAATTTTTCGTCCCTAAAGGTGCGACGTTCCCTACCGAAACCATCAGGCTTGTTGTGAGATGCTCTGGTTTGTGAGAAGCATATCCACAAACCTGCCCCAAATGGGACAAAAAAATTACCACAACATGTTGATGTCGTTCCATGATAGCATGCCAAGTCTCATGAATTTTAGATGAGCTTTGGATTTACTAGAATTTAATGTGTAAAATGTTGAAACGAACCCTGAATAATTCCAATTCTTTTACGACACACATGTAGTTGCATGTTCACTGGAGATAAAAGGTCTAGCAGTTCAAACACCGTCCATTGCTGCTGTGAGCCCATTATGTAATTCAAAGCAAGATGAAAAATCAAGTAGAGCCCACATAGTTTATTATCACCAACCGTGTGAGATGCAACACAAAATATCCTGGAGCACCGCCGTTGTATAGTACGTCCGTGGCTTATGCGAGAAGGTGCGTCGGCTATAGTCCACAGCCGACGTATCAAGCACACTAGCTCGCTCCCCAAATATCATTTTGCTGTTCAATCATCGCCGGTGAAAGATGGGCATGTGGACCCGCATCGTGACGGCGACTTCAGTGGTCTGCTCCGGCGAGAGCGCGACTGCAGCCGCCATGCTCATGCTAACAAGGTGCCTGAGCATGGCCGCAATCTATGACCGGGCGGCCAAGGCAGCCCAAACGGCCGCTGTTGCTTCTCAGGTGGCGGTAGCAACATCTGCCCTCGGGGATAGCAACTGGCGAGAGCGGCACAGCGGCTGTCCGTTCCGTAGCAGCGGCCTTAGACCTGATGGAGGCCACCCACGACCATGTCGAGGCCTCCCATGCCCAGCTCATGGCGGTCACCGCACAAATCGAACGAAGCTTCTCCGACAACGGTCGGCAACCCACAGCCGAAGAGTTGGCAATCGCTGAGAGTGTTCAAGCAGCTGTCCGTTCCTCCGCTGCATGCCTTGCAACGACGGAGCCTGTCCAAGCCCAGATTGCGGCCGCCCACGCCCAGCTTGTGGTGGCCTTTCTCAAAGCGATGGCGGACGCAGATGGCGAGATGGTTGCCGAGTATGGTGCAATGGATGCCATTGAGCCCCTTCCCCAGGAGACCGTCGGGCGCGAGCTGGACATGGAGGCGGCGGCGGAGATCGACAAGCACCAGCCGTAGTAGTACTCTTTGTTTTGTTTAATTAAGAGCGCCGGTCTTTAAATTGTTCGAGTAATGTTTAGGTCTGCTAGCTTTGTTTAATTGCTGAACTTGCTCAATTAAGAAGTGTGGGTGTGCTGTAGTCTCCTTTGTGTAACCAAATTATGCAATGACGTGGATGACCACTGTAACCAGGGAAATTCGAACCAAAATTTTTGATGTTCAACCTCATCACACATGGGTTAAGCTATCTAAATCGTTTGTGATGTTCACATATTGTACACAGTTCCGAATAAGGGACCGTGTCTGATGACACTTTGCGCGCCAGTTTTTTCGCTGAAGAGATTCCAAATTTTCGGGTTCCGCGGAAATATCTACCTCCCCGCCCCTCCCCTTACCAAAAGCCACATTTCCCTTGTTTTCGCCTTCCTTTCCAAGTTGAAATGTTCACTCCTTGCTTGCAGCACCGCCTCCTCGTCGGCAAGCCTCCTTCACACTGCTCGGCCTCTTTTATCCAGGCAGGTAATCCACACCCGACCCCATCCTTCTCCTCCTTCTGCATCCCACATGCCTCGACCGCTGGCGCGACACCTTCAACCCAAATCACCGACCCCTCCACCAAATAAGCGTCGGCCTAATCCATGGTGCACACAGTATAGCCAGGATCTCAAGGAGCATTTGGCAGCGGAGAAGCAAATCACGGCCGCACGCCGGATGAGGTCGCCATGGCTGCCATTCGTGCCGACTCCAGATCTTGGAGGAGCACCTTGCCATTTGCTAGCTAAGCCAGTTAAGCATGCTCGGTTTACCCATTGCATGTGCTACTCCTGCCTTTCCTTCAGAAATTCTAGTGAATTGTGCTATCTAATTTTACCATGCAATCTGTTGCTCTAGTGTATATGTTCTATATGTCGTGCAGTGTGGTGCTCACTTATTAACTATTTTGTTAATTAGTTGTCGTCTTCAGTTAACTGTTTGGTTCAATTCTGCAAATGTAATGTTCAATTCTTTAGGCTGCAATTTTGTATTGTCTTCCATGTGAGAAATAAATCGAATTTATCTTTACAAAATACATGAGAAATGAATACAATTGCTATATTTCCAAGTTGTCAAGAATCCTTGGTTTGGTTATACATTGTGCAATGTGGTGCTTAGTTAACGTTTGGTTCATTTGTGTTGTGGTGTTTAGTTAACTATTTGGTTCAATTCTGCAATGCGATGTTCAATAGTTGTTGGTGCATTCTATTATTTTATACCATGTGAGGAATAAATTGAATTTGGTTGTAGTAAATACATGAGAAACAAATACAATTGCTATATTTCCAAGTTGTTAAGCATGCTTGGTTGGGTTAACTTTCTGATCTTCTATTAGGAGTATGTTATATTGTGCAATGTGGTGCTCAGTTAATGTTTGGTTCATTTGTTGTGGTGTTTAATTAACTGCTTGGTTCAATTCTTCAATGCAATGTCCAATTGCTGTTGGTAGAATTTTGTATTGTTGTGCATGTGAGGAATAAATCAAATTTGGCTGCACTTAATACATGACAAACATATACAAGTGATATATTTCCTAGTTCTTAATCATGCTTGGTTTGGATAAATAGGTTTCCCATGTGGCTTGAATTAATCTGATGAATATGCAATGTGCTTATTTTTCATGAACATATTTTACTGATAGCATGCAAACCCTTACTTAACCTGATGACTAACTACCTTATATGTGTTGCAGGGAAACAATGGGAAGCAGTAAGGTTTGCAATCGAGGTTACATGTGCATCGTCCGTTGTCTAATAGCACATTATTGTGCAATTGCAGGAACCACTCTAATATTTAGGTTTTTAACAATTTGGTCTTGCACATGTAGGTCCTGCTGTCAGAGGTTTTGACCCACTGTTCGACCCTTTTTGCATATGGGGAAATGAGTTGTCCATGAATATCAATCAAGTCAAGAAACTCAGAAAGATTGTTAGGATAAAGAAATTAGCGACAAAAAACAACAAGATCTTTCTCTGCACAATGAAGAAGACATCAGTTCACTACAAGATGGTACTAACTATTATACCTTGCCTTTTTATTCCTTTGCCCCATTTCCAATACATAGAAGATATTTATGCACATCCTTGTTTTCATGCCTTTCCAAAGCAGCTCACCGATGATTACCTCTCAAACCACCTCTATGATCAGGAGGCAAGTAAGGTTTTCATACAACACCCACGGTTCAATATTGAAGTGTTTCTGAAGAGGACGAAGGACGGACGGTCAATCATCCACAGGCACTGGCCTAAAGTTGCAAAGACCTTCAACATGAATGAAGGATCAATATTCGCCTTCCTCTTCAGCTGTTTTCCAGATGAGGTGCATCTTTCTATATACCGTCTATGATGCTAATTTCGAAAGGTTCTACATGTTGCATGTGAAATTTGGTGGTGGTGCAGTTGTGTAATGGGGTAGCTGAGTGATGAAGCTATATCAGGTTGTACTCTGATGTATTTCAATTATGAAATCCTGCTTCCTTAATATGGAAAAGAAATATATTATGTGCTTAATATGAATGTCAATTAGATTAATAAATGGATTATTAATAATAGGGCAATTAGCATGCTAATGGCGAATTAGCCTGCTAATTGGGTTTTGCTATTGCAAACAGTTATTCAGAAAATACCATGGGCGATGACCTCAAGCAACGCACATAGTTTTTAGGAATAAACCGTGTTGGATCAATGAACAATCACACATAACCTTCTATTGAAAATTGTTTGCGTTAGGCCACCTTGCGCAACCGTTTACGACATAAAAACTGTGTGTGATGGACAACCTTTGCCACATAGTTTCTTCTACGTACCGTGTGTGATGCATTCAATAATGCAAACGATAAACTTGTTAATATCATGTGCAATGGCAACGCTATCACAAACGATTTAACGGGCAAAATTGTGTGTGATGTAGCTGTGAACAGAAATGTTTTCCTTGGAGCGACTATGTGCGATGTACATATGAACAGAAACGTTTAGCGGGGACTGACTGTGTGGGATATACTTGCGACTGGAAATAATTTCGCCTATATAATTGTATTTTTTAGCTCTACTGTACGTATTTCCGTATTTGAGCACTCGTCGGTCGCACACGACCTCATTTTGCTGAGCGTGTGTGCTAGGAGGGCATATCCCCGACGGTTTCTGGGTCGTGTGGGAAGGACCCCCCTATCGCTGCCACTCACTAGGCGACGGTTCCAAATGCCGTCGCGGGAAGGGGTTAAAACCCATTTGTATAGCACCGACGCGTACCAGTGGAGGACCAAGGACACTATAAATATGACCTAGCCACCACCATAGAGGGGGACAGATCATTCAGACCATCCTCACACCCACCAGCTCATTGAGCACAAGAACGCCTCTCCTCCTGAGGTTGTTCTCCCTGTACTAGTTCATCCTCAGCCCCTCGAGGCCAATCCACCATAAAGCAGGAGTAGGGTTTTACACCGCAAGGTGGACCGAACCTAGGTAAATTGTTGTGTCTCTTTCCGATTTGGTTCGTCGAGCTAGGTCGTGAGATTAGCGAGCGGGCAGACTGGGGAGGACAAGTTCTTCGCATGCACCCCAGAGTTCGAACCTCTCAAGGGTCTGTGAAACCCGAAATCCGACAACTTACATCTACGTCATGCGTTTGACTCTCCCTGGTAATCACTCTATCCAAGCTTTGAGGGTTTTGGCTACTACGGTTGCAGATCACCACCTGCTGCTGGGTAAGAACTGGTGAGAATTTGAGATTTGCTTGACGGATTTGTGACACACCGCCACTTTCTAGTTGTTTCTAGGATCATATTCTTGTGTGTTTCTCTTGCTGCTAACCATGGCAGGACCACAAGCCTATTCGTGTGCATTTTAGTATCGCTGCATATGTTGATTTTGTTGATTGTGATGTGGTACCCATGCAAGCATGTCCCTTATTATTTGGTACACCATGGCAATTCGATAAAAAATCTGTACACCATGGTAGAAACAATCACTATACTCTTGTTCATAAGGATAAACATATTACTTTGCTTCCTAGGACTCCTGGTTCCATTTTGAAAGATGATATTAATCGAGCTAGTAAAGCAAAACAGGAGCAAAATAAGAGTGAAAATCAGATAGTGGCAAAAGAATTTGAGCAACAAATGAAACTAATAATAAACCATCTAGTGTTGCTTCTGAAATTAAATTTAAAAGTGGATGTTTACTTGCCACCAAATCTGATATCGATGATCTAGTTTGCAACTAATTTGTTTGCTATGCTTTTGTGTGCAAAGAGGCATTATTTTCATTCGAGGACATGCCTTCTTCTTTGCCTCCTACCGTCACTAACATTTTGCAGGAGTTTGCTGACGTCTTTCCACAAGACGTGCCACCGGGATTACCATCTATTCAAGGGATTGAGCATCAAATTGACTTAATTCTCGGTGCATCACTACCCAACCGTGCACCATACCGTACCAATCTAGAGGAGACGAAGGAGATTATGCGTCAAGTACAGGAGCTGCTCGACAAAGGTTATATACGCGAATCTCTTAGTCCTTGTGATGTTCCTATTATACTAGTGCCAAAAAAGGATGATACGTCGCGTATGTGTGTTGATTTTAGAGGCATTAATAATATTATTATTCGTTATCGTCATCCTATTCCTAGGCTAGATGATATGCTTAATGAATTGAGTGGCTCTACAATATTCTCCAAAGTTGATTTGCATAGTGGATACCATCAAATTCGTATGAAATTGGGAGATGAATGGAAAACAACTTTAAAACTAAGTTTGGATTATATGAGTGGTTATTCATGCCTTTCGAGTTAACTAATGCACCTAGTACTTTCATGAGATCAATGAACGAATTTTTACGTGCTTTTATTGGACGATTTGTGGCAGTCTATTTTGATGATATACTGATTTATAGCAGATCTTTGGAGGAACATTTGGAAAATTTACGTGTTGTTTTTATTGCTCTACATGATGCATGTTTTTGGTAACCTTGGGAAGTGCACCTTTTGCACCGACCAAGTATGTTTTCTTGGATATGTAGTTACTCCACAGCGTTTGAAGTTGATGAAGCCAAGATTGAAGCTATTGAGAGTTGGCCGCAGCCCAAAACGGCCACACATGTGAGGAGTTTTCTTGGCCTCACTGGATTCTATCGGTGTTTTATGGGAGATTTCAGCACCATTGCTTCACCTCTCAATGAGCTTACAAAGAAGGATGTGCCTTTTTTTTGGGGTACCGCACAAGAAGAAGCCTTCACAGTATTCAAAGATAAGTTGACACATGCTCCTTTACTCCAACTTCCTGATTTTAATAAGATTTTGAGCTTGAATGTGATGCTAGTGTAATTGGATTAGGAGGTGCATTATTACAAGATGGCAAACCTGTTGCATACTTTTCTAAAAAATTGAGTGGGCCCAGTCTGAACTATTCTACTTATGATAAAGAATTATATGCTCTTGTTCGGACCTTAGAAACATGGCAACATTATTTATGGCCCAAAGAATTTATTATACATGTTGATCATGAATCTTTGAAACACATTAAGAGTCAAGCAAAACTGAACCGTAGACATGCTAAATGGGTTGAATTTATTGAGACTTTCCCTTATGTCATTAAACACAAGAAGGGTAAAGATAATGTTGTTGCTGATCCATTGTCTCGTCGTTATACTATGCTTTCACAAATTGACTTTAAAATATTTGGTTTGACACCATCAAAGATCAATATGTGCATGATGCTGAATTTAAAGATGTATTGCAGAATTGTAAAGAAGGGAGAACATGGAACAAGTTCATTGAGGGAGTCCTGGATTAGGGGGTCTCCGGACAGCCGGACTATATCTTTGGCCGGACTATTGGACTATGAAGATACGAGTTTGAAGACTTTGTCCCGTGTCCGGATGGAACTCTACTTGGCGTGGAAGGCAAGCTAGGCAATACAGATATGCATATCTCCTCCTTTGTAACTGACCTTGTGTAACCCTAGCCTCCTCCGGTGTCTATATAAACCGGAGGGTTTTAGTCTGTAGGACAACATACAATCATACATTGGCTAGCTTTTAGGGTTTAGCCTCTCTGATCTCGTGGTAGATCAATTCTTGTACTACTCATATTATCAAGAATAATCAAGCATGACGTAGGGTTTTACCTCCATCAAGAGGGCCCGAACCTGCGTAAAACATCATGTCCCCTGCCTCCTGTTACCATCTGCCCTAGACGCACAGTTCGGGACCCCCTACCCGAGATCCGCCGGTTTTGACACCGACATTCATCGTTAACGATGGATTTGTGTTTAGTGCTAACAAGCTATGCATTCCAGCTAGCTCGTTCGTTCTTATCTTTGCAGGAGGCGCATGGAGGAGGATTAATGGGACATTTTGGCATGAAGAAGATGGAGGATGTACTTGCTACACATTTCTTTTGGCCAAAGATGAGATAGGATGTTGAGTGTTTTGTTGCTTGCTGCACTACATGTCAAAAAGCTAAGTCACGACTCAATCCTCATGGTTTATATATGCCTTTGCTTGTACCTAGTGTTCCTTTGGAGGATATATCTATGGATTTTGTTTTAGGATTAACTCGAACAAAGAAAGGGAGGGATAGCATATTTGTTGTCATGGATAGATTTTTGAAAATGGCACACTTCATACCATGTCATAAAAGGATGATGTTGCTAATGTTGCTGATTTATTCTTTCGTGAAATTATTCGCTCGTAGGGTGTGCCAAATACTATTGTTTCAGATCGTGATACTAAATTTCTTAGCCACTTTTGGAGATGTTTATGGGCTAAGTTGGGGACTAAACTGCTTTTTAGTACTACTTGTCACCCCCAAACTGATGGACAAACTGAAGTAGTCAATAGAACATTGTCTACTATGCTTAGGGCTGTTTTGAAAAATAACAAGAAAATGTGGGAAGAATGCTTGCCTCATGTTGAATTTGCTTATAATCGTTCGCTGCATGCTACTACTAATATGTGCCCTTTTGAAATTGTGTATGGTTTCCTACCTCGTGCACCTATTGATTTGTTGCCTCTTCCATCTTCTGAGAAGGTTAATTTTGATGCTAAACAACGTGCTGAATTGATCTTAAAAATGCATGAGTTAACTAAGGAAAACATTGAGTGTATGAATGCTAAATATAAACTTGCTGGAGATAAAGGTAGAAAACATGTTGTGTTTGCACCTGGAGATCTTGTTTGGTTACATTTGCATAAGGATATATTTCCTACTTTGTGCAAATCAAAGCTAATGCCACGTACTGATGGTCCTTTTAAGGTGTTAGAGAAAATAAATGATAATGCATATAAACTTGAGCTGCCTGCAGATTTTGGGGTTAGTCCCACTTTTAACATTGCAGATATGAAGCCTTATTATGGTGAGGACGACGAGCTTCCATCGAGAACGACTTCATTTCAAGAAGGGGAGGATGACGAGGACAACAATACCATTGTTACATCCACAACCCCTGCTGCTATACATATTGGACCAATTACTAGAGCTCACGCATGCCAATTAAATTACCAGGCACTTCCGTTTCTTGGTAATGATTCTAATATTCGTGAGAATATGATGCTGCCTAAATTGGATACATTGGTTTTGCTTACAAATGAAGGGCCTAGCTTGGACAAGAAAGATGAACCTTGGAGTTAGTTCAAGCATGGAGATGATGGCATGCGCAAGGGGAACAAGAACAGAGTTACAAGTGATGATTTCAGGACTTTGAAGCCACCATAATGAGTGCATGAAGCCTTGGACGAAATATACAAGATGCCACTTCATAAATTTCGTCCAGAGGCTATTTTAGGTGCTGCGTCACCTTATTACTGGGCCAGGCCGATGTAATTTTGAAATACTTGAGTATAGGCTATTTTTAGAGTCCGTGTGTGTGGGGAAGCAAGAGTTAGGGTTGGTTTCGGACCCCTCCTCCAAGGGCCACAAAATTCCCCCTCTCCCTCCACATATATAACTCTTAGGGCATCGTTTAGACTTTGGGTTTTCTTTAGATTAAAAGTTCACCATAGCGGCAACTTCGCGTACTTCGTTTGTGTTCAACGACCAGACCAAGACGTCATAGAACCCCACTTGATCAATAAAGCTTTCCTCTTATATTCGCAATATCTAGATTGCAATTTCAGTTTCTTGCTTGTTCTTCGTTTGCTTGCAGGAAATAGACCCTTGTGGTTAGGTTGATCGTGTTCCAGCGTTGTCAATAACCTCTCGGAGTTGGTTTATTGATTGCTTAGGCGCTACGTCCTCGCACGTTCGTAGTCGGATCGTCAAAGTCTACTCCATCATAAACGATAGCCACCATCTCATCGAAAGACGGGACACCTTTGCCTCTATCACATCCTCGTCTCCACCGTCTCTACTTGCAGTTATCTCTTACCTTTACATTGTGAAAGCTTTACTTGTGTTGTATTCTTTGCTTGCTTGAGTTGCTTGTGTTGCTAGCGTCATATAGGTTGCTCACCTAGTTGCATATCTAGACAACCTATTTGTTGTTAACCCTAACTTCTTAAGAAAATTTAAAAATTGTAGTTCTCTATTCACCCCCCTCTAGTCAACCAAATCGATCCTTTCAATTGGTATCCGAGCCTCGTCTCTTTTTAAGGGTTTCATCACCAGAAGAGTATGGTTGACACGGAGGAGGAAGTGCCCGAGGCCATGGAGTTGACTTCGATCACACGAGAGGACTTAAATGAAGCTATGGCTTCACTTAAGACGTCTATGACGACCGAGGTCAAGTCTGTTCTTAAAGAATTACTTGAGGGGTTGAAAAATTCTCCTCACCCATTGCTTGTGGTTAACCCCACCGACTTGGAGTCAGAGGCCAATTCCGGTAAGGAAGCGGCTAAAGGTAGTCAAACCTCATGCCCTCAAAACAAGAATGGGACATGAACCTTTGCCTCAGTCCCCCCTCCCCCAGTCTATGGAGGGTCGGTCCATACACTTCATATTAACCACCTTGGTCCTCCTCCTAAACTTGTTAAGGGTTATTTTTCTAATTGGTTTTTTCACATCAAGTCTCATTTGAATGGAAACTCAAGAAATCTTTGGAGAATCATCGAGCAAGGCTTCTACCCGCATGATCCAAACAATTTCACCCCAAGGGGAGAGGCGGACAATTAATACAACCACTCCACTTTGTTCATTCTTCAAGCCGTGATTCCTCCCGAAGATCTATCTCACTTGCATCCCTTCACTCGTGCAAAGGATTGTTGGGAACACATCATATCTTTATACAAGGGTAGCTCAAGCATCCAACGGTCCAACTTTGAAGTGGTCCTTGATGAGGCCGATGAATTTGTGGTGCTAGAAGATGAGTATCCTCGCACTGCAAAAAAAAAAGACACATTCGTGACATTTTGGGCCGAACAAATTTTTTCTGTCATGCTTATGACACTTATGACGATAATTGTGACAAAACACGGTATCATCATAGATGTGGTGGGATCCTACTTCTATGACAAAATGGGCTTTTCGTCCTGGGCGGGCCGGAGACGCAGCTGCATGACATTCTTTGGGCCATCCATGATGGAAAAAACTGTGCTAGAAGCAAGGGCGAGGAAAATATCGGGGAGTTCCCGGTTACGGTGGGTGGTAGGGGCCGAGCGATGCACAGAGGTTTGTGCATTTATCTCGTACACGTATGCGCATGTGTGCGAGGCGTTGCGCTCTAACTGAACCCGAGCGAGGCGTTCGCCTACTGAACCCGAGCAATTGCACTGCAGGCTACACGTTACTAAACCCGAGCGATCAATCGATCTGGCTGTTAACTGAACCTGATCGAGCGATTCTTCGCTACTACTACTAACTGAAGCCTTTCGAACCTGCTGCCTCTTGATGAACAGTGAGCGTTGTTGGGGGGGGGGGTGGATGAACAGTTCCCGGTGGGGGGTTGGATGAACAGGACCCCGTGGTAGTAGAGGTTGTTGCCGCTGGATGAACAGGACCCCGATCGATCAAGGCGGTTGGGGGTGGATGAACAGGACCCCATGGAGGGCTGGATGGACAGGACGACCCCGTGGAGGGCTGGTTGAACAATAGCCGGTGGAGGAGCGATGGAGGCTGGATGAACAGGAGCCCATGGATGAACAGTCACAGGTGGAGGCTGGAGGAGGTCGACGATGGATGAACAGTAGCCCATGGAGGCTGGAGGAGGTCGACGATGGAGATGAACAGTAGCTCGTGGAGTTCCGTTTTGCGCTACGCCACACCCGTCAAGATGAACAGGACCCCTGTTTCGACTGTAGTGCTCCAACACAAGTCCGTTTCCTCCGTTTTGCGGTACGCCACACCCCTCCCGATCAACAGGACCCCGTTCGACCATAGGCACTCGAACACAAGTGCATTTCCTCCGTTTTGCGGTATGCCAGACCCCTCCCGATGAACGGGATCCCGTTTCGACCATTGACGGTCGAACAGAAGGCCGTTTCCTCCGTTCTGGGTACGCATGGCCTCATTTCGATCGGATGCTCCGTCGAAGCCGGTTGGCTCCCGATGAACAACACGTGTTCTGTTGCCTCCCGATGAACATGATGACATAGTTTCTCTGTTCTGACCCAGCTGGCTGGCTGCCGAAGAACAGGACGTCGTCGCTGCCTCTCCATGTACACGAGCCCTGGCCGTACGTATGCCCGAGTAGGCGTTCGAGACCCTGCCCATATGTATGTATGTGGCCGTATTTACTTCCTTGCACCCTGGTTGTACATACGTGTACATTCTATGTGCACGCCTCTACTACGGCACGTGCCCTTCCTTACTCGGCCACGGTTAATCGCTTCAGCCTATAGACAGACTACGCACGCTTCGACCGGGTGGGTCCTGACTGTTAGCAAGGATAAGGAGGCACTTCCTTGCGTGCGAAGATGTAGCATGTGGGTCCCATCAGTCAGGAGGGAAACTTTTTTTCGTGAAATACGGTGGCCCGTCCGGTGGGTCCCTGCTGTCAGGTGGAGGAATCATTATTTCACGTGTAATAAGGTTTAACTTCCTTGCTGCTACCATGGACCCAACTATCAGCCTCTCCACGTACAGTACTCTTTCGATGGAAGTTGTTCCTTGACCACATTGACCACGCCGCGCCGAGAGCACCAAGGCAGTGGATGGGGCGAGGCCTAGGACGGGGACGACACAGAGTCGGGGAAGACGCGACAGTGGATGCCCACGCGGAGAGGAGTAGGACGGTTGACTGGTTCGGCTCTGGTGTGAGGCTGCCATCGCCGCAGGGCCTGGCCAACAGTGGGAGTAGTAGGGGGCGGTGAGGCCTCCGCGGTAGCACAGCCGACCACGGGAGGCAGGAGCACGCGACATGGCCGGTGCTGGTTTGGGCGGCTGGAGCAAGAAGACTAGAGGTTGAAGAAGCACTACGGCCGTTGGATGGACATCGTAAGGTCAATGGAGCTAGAATCGTTCATATTGACTAAGTTGACAAAGCCCTCCATCCCCATCAACTTAGTAGGCCCGCAAGTTAGCCTCCCACTATGATGGGTCCCAGCTAGCAGGGGGTATTCATTTTTGTGTGTGTTGACCACGCCGCGTCAAGCGCATCCAAGGTGGTGGACGAGGGCGAGGCCCCGGACTGCAACGAGCCGGAGATGGGAAGACGCGGGAGTGGAGTCGTAGACAAAGAGGTGTATGAGGGTTAACTGGTTCTGGTGCGGCGTGGTTCAGCAGTCAGTGGAGAAGAACATGAGGTGTGGAGGGATGGCCTAGCCGGTGGTGGGGTAGCACTTCACAGCGAAGCATGCTAAGCAGAGCTGCTAGCAGTAGGAGGCGGGAGTAGGCAGTCCCGCCAATGCTGGAGGAAGAAGATGAGTGATTGAAGATGGAAGCCGGTCGTTGGATGTAAATCCAGCGGCTAATGATGTTAGAATCATTTGTTGACTAAGTTGACAACGACTTGCGTTGGCTTCGACCTATTGGCCCACATTTCAGCCTCCAAAAATGTGGCACATATTCAACCCATTTTTTCAGAATTTACTGTCCATTTGGTCTTTTTTTGAGAATTACAGTCCATTTGTTGGGCTGGGTGAACAAATAATGTAGCGTCCATGCGACCCATTTTTTAAAAACTACAACCAATTTTCACTTTCTCAAAATACACGAATTTGCTGGGCTAGCTGAACAAATAATGTAGCGTCCGTGCGGCCCATTTATTTTTTTCCTAAAAAATTACAGGCCATTCGAACTTTTTCAAAATACACAATTTTGCTGGGCTGGTTCTAATTATAATCACTGCTGCAGGATGCTGCTAACGCGACACTACGATCAGAGACCCTTCGAGAAACTGTATGCGATGCAATAATCGCAAACGGTGTTGTATGAAAACCATCAGAAATGATGCAAAACATTTGCGATGACTGATACATCAAACACGGTTCAGATTATAGTTGCGTGTGCGATGAGGGGCATACGGTTGATCTGTACGAACTATTTGCAATGAGACAGAACAACAGAAATGGGCAGCTAGATCAAGGTGTGTGTGATATACGGCATACAGTTCACTCCGATGAACCGTTTGCAATGAGTGTGGTGAACACAAACGATTCAGTGTAACAAGATGTGCGTGATACCCAGCAAACAGGTCGGTAATCAGAATTGTGTGCAATCATTATAGACAGCCCATACGGTCTTTTTTGTGAATTGTGTGCTCGTCAGGGCACACAGTTCAACAAACCAACCTATTGGAGATAATGTAGAAGATCTCTGTCGAATACATATTACTAACCATCTGCGATGAGATTGACAGGATAAATAGAGATATATATAGTCTGCTTAATTTAGTCCTTCTTCTTCTTGTTGTTCTTGTTGGATGGCCCCGCAACATCGTCTTGGTGAGGATGCTTCTTGCTGCTGGTCGCTGGCTTTTCATCGCTGCCACCGTCGTCATCGTCGTTGCTGTCGTCGTCGTCCTCCTCCTCGTTCGACCATTCCTCCCCATCATCATCGTCGTCTTCTTCTTCATCCTCTGATGGCTCCGTGTCCGTCTGGTTGTCGTCTGACGACCCCGGAGGCGGTGTCCTTCCATGAACCGGATATAATCGATGTCTGGGCTTGACGCCGGACTCATGGAAGACGAGCGGGATGATTCCGATGTTGACCTATCATCAAGCGCCAGACTGCTGGCAGAACTGTCGTCCTCGCTATCGCTTGACATGGTTGCAGAGTGTGTGCCGGTGTGTAGCACGGCCTACCGGGGACGATGAAGATGGTGGACACTTGTATGCAGAGAAGAGGAACTGCCAATTGAAGCGGGTATTCAAGCGGGGGTTGACGTATTATCTAACCGCTGATATAATCAACCGCAATTATTTGTATCCAGTCGCTCCAAATTCCCGGGGTTGCGCAGGACTCCTATTGGTTATTTGGCTGGTTTCCTTTTTCAGGACAAAAACAAGGAACGAGTTTTGGGATTATGCACCGGTACCGGTACAAACGGAGTAGGACGGTTGGCAAGCAATACATTGACCTCTTCTTATTGATAAAGCTAGTAATAATCAAACTAGAAAGGAAAATAAAAAAGACAAAGAAAAATATCCACACGAATCTTCACGTAACATCAATGGCATAGGACCTAGATGTGCATTACTTAGAGCACATCTAGATGTGCTTTAGCAATACTGTCAAACAAAACCCTTAATCATCATTGCAAACAGCGCATAGAACATGGTTAATGCGACAACTACAACTACACATGCTAGTTCCTTCTTGTCTCTTGCTTTCATCTGTTGCCTGTGATTGATTCTTTCTTGCTTCATCGTTCTGATTGTACATTCCAGATCAACCAGTTTCTTCTTCATCATTACGTTATCTTCTGCGAGCTTGGTGATAACACTCCGAGCCCTGCCATGCCATTCTTCATACATCCAGTTAAGAAAGGCACAAGCCTCATATCCCTGCCAATGTTAATAAGTATTCTAGATGAGCGATGGCATTAACTGAAGTAAAATGATGAACTTAATTAGCACTAACCTCTAAGGGGAAACTGAGAAACCTCCTGCCAATGTCGAATCCCTCCATGCATACACGTCAAGCGGGAGTGTGCCCGTGCACACAACTCAGCTTTTGGTACTTCTCGGTGGCGCAAAACTCGGAGTCGAACTCGTGTGGCGGGAGTCTGGAGTCAAGCTCCGGATCCGGCAACAGATCGCTTTCCTGGGGGTGGGGTGGGGTGGGGGGTCATTCAGGATGGATTCAACAAGGATCTATACTTTGGACATGCTAAATAAGATCGGGATAAATTGGAACCTGACAGGACGAATCGGATCTGTAGTACACTTGCCTTCTGATGACCTTAGGCAAGTGCTCGGCAGTGATACGAGCAGGAGCAGCACACCGAAACCATCAGCACCACTCGTCCACATTCCCCCAATGTCAGTGCCATGCGAGGGAATTTGGAGGCTATGTAGGGATTTGGGGCAAATGGGGTAACTGTGGAGATAAGCTAACGGTCGGGAACTACTAGTGGCACTATATATATGTTGTATATGGTACACTGCTTGTACATGTCTTTTGTGTTGGGTATTACAACGTCACACATGATTTCCGCACCAAACCGTGTGAGAAGACAACGTAGGTTAGACACGGTTGCCGTTACATAATCGTATGTGATGTACTACCCTGTCCATATAATTGAGTTATTGTGAGATATCGTGCAAACAGCCGCTCCGTGGATATCCGTAATTAAAAACAACTGCTCTGCATATAGAGATGGCGGCGGCAGCCTAGGCAGCGGCTATCAGAGAAGAGGTCAATCCTCGGTCGATGGGCGGTGGCGGCATCATAGGAGGTCAATCCTCGGTCTGCGGAGGGAGATAGGAGGAGCTCAACCATCGAGGTCGGCGGCGGCGTGACTTGAGCACATCCATCGCGGTCGATGGTAGGATAGTGGAGGTCGAACTTCAGGCGGCAGCCGCACTAAGCTTTGCTCCTCGAGCCTGCTGTCTCGGCGTGCCGCCGCATCGCGCTTGTCTATCTGCTGGGTGGAGGTTGCCGCACAGCTAATGAATTAAGGTATTGTTTTCATGAGTGGCTTAATTAAGTTATTCAATTCCTAAGTGTAGTGTTGTACTAGTACTATGCGTGTAAATTGACTGGCCATTAATTTTTGTCATTGCACGTCTGGATAACAACATGGAGCGCCCTTAGTAATTATTAAAATAAAACCTTGTGATTTATGCACACATCTCTGGGCAACAGTTAATCCGTGTATTAATGTTGTTGTTTTGTTTTTAATTACTGATGGTGTCCTGGATTAGGGGGGAGTCACCACGTCGTCTCCCGATCAGTTAGATTGGGCCGAGGACCCTGTGGCCGCATACTCATGGGCCAGTTCGGACAACCCCTGCCACATACAAGGAAGACTCCACAAGACTTGGCGCCCAAGACAAGGACTCTCCTAAACCTTAGGCCTCCGGTGTCTTATATAAACTGAGGCCAGGCTAGTCAATAGACAATCTCATATTCATTAGATCAGTCTCATGGTAGACATATGTACTCTGTACTACACCCATATGAATACAATCAAAAGCATGACGTAGGGTTTTACCTCCATCAAGAGGGCCCGAACCTGGGTAAAATGTCGTGTCCGTGTTACCATCGCTCCAAGACGCCTAGCTTAGGACCCCTACTACGAGATATGCCGGATATTGAACCGACATTGGTGCTTTCATTGAGAGCCTGCTAGGTGTTCGGCGCGGTTCGATAGGATCAAAATCAACGATCAGGTTCTATCTTTTCAATCTAGATCTGTTTTGTAAAAATTAAACATCTCCTGTCAATTGGTACTGCCGGTTCGTGTAATTTTGTTTACAGATCGGAATTGGGACCAGCTGTCCTTGTACGACAAAAATTCATCAACAATCGCCATCATATACGTATTTTCTAGGTTAAGCAGATTATTCAAGTCGGCGCATTGGAACTGGCTGTACCCGGCCATCCGACCATAGTGGATCCCAAAGCAGGGCACCTGCTTGCTGATGGCCGCACATGCCTCCACAAAGCTACTGGCCTGTTCAATGATGAGGGCCGATGGCTGATGCCCTCGTGCAGCACACTTCAGGGAGATTCTCTCATTCTCTTTTTTACTTTCTATTTTTTAAGTGGCAAGGTTGTTGCTAGCCGGGCCATTAGTTCCTGTTAAAGCATACGATGTCCTTCCACCGCGGCAGCAGGTGCGAGACAAAAATCATCCGAATACTAGCACACTTGGCACCAGTACAACATTGCGATTGGTGCTTTCCACGAAAATTATATACTAGTACTAATGATTGGTGTTGCAGCTTCCAGTATGAACAATTAGGCGTTTTTTCTCCTATTAAAGTTGTTCATGCAGATTAGTACTGTCAGAAACCTTTGTACTGGTAATTTGTACAATTTTACGCACAGGTTGTTGATGCTAGCGGTTCACAATCAGATTTCGACTCTAGCCGATGACCTCCGACCCGCGTCGACGTCCCCGTGCTGTCAATCTTACTTCGGGGCAGAGGCCGTATTTATTTTATTATTTATGTAATCTTTGCATGAATTAACTATGCAAAGGATTTATTATTATTATTATTATTATTATTATTATTATTATTATTATTATTATTATTATTTGGCTTGCACTACTTTGTGTGTGCAGGCAATCTATTTAGGCTGGGCCGCGCTAACACCTCGGCAAGTCGGTGTCGCCGTCCCGCCTGTGTCGGCCAAGTCATAGCGTCGCATCGACGCGCGCCCCCGTGTCTACTTTTCCGTGTTGCCACGCCGCCGGGCCGACCTCGACACCCAGGAAATCTACTCCGTCTGCTTCACTTCGGCAAACCGACATCGTCGTTCCAATTGGCTCGTGTGATCACCTTGTTGGTTGAATTGCCATACCAACATGTTCGGTTGCCTCAGGGACTTCGGCATCGCTGAGAGTACTCTACCTTATCGAGTGTGTGGCACACGGGCCATATTGTTCTTATTACTCTTTTTGCATAAATTATTTATTATGCTATGAATTTTTTAATTTATTATTATTACTATTATCTCTGGCTTGCACTATTTTCTGTGCATAGATAAATGATCCGGGTTGGGCAGTGCTGTCACCTAGGCGTACCGACCTACCACGTCACCTCGGCCGAACCAGGGCTTCGTCATCACTTCATTAACTCACGCCGGAGACTTCGGCGTCACACTGCTAGCCTGCTCCGTCGCCTCGGTCGGACTGGTGTTCCACCTCGCCACATCGGCCGTACTACGTCGCCACTTCAGAGTGCCGAGCTATTCGCTCCACCACCTCGGGACCGGCTCGGGGGCTGGGACCTTGTCCCACATCAAGCTCGGACCGCGTCGTCAACACCGAGCGCATTAACCAGCTAAGCCGCTTTCATGCTAAATTTTCTTTCAGTTTTAAATTTTGTTCGGTTCGACCAAGCATTATACTTTTCGGCACAAAGTTGTTTGTGACAAAGTTCCTTGTCAAAACTTTGTTTGTGACGCGCATATTCAAATACCCCGTTTATTTGGGGGCTCCCTTGATGGAGCTTTTCCTCTTGCATATGATTATACTTGTACGGCTTCGTTCCTTGTTCGTGTATTACGCCACAATATGCACCATATTGACCTAAGCGATTTGCAAGCTGGGTTGCCTCGCTCCTGTGTTTACCCCTATGTTCCCGATTGTTCGGCTAGGGAGTAAAGGGAGCACCTCTGCGATTGTCACGACCGGGTCATCCGAGCTCTGACCTCAGACTGGGTGAAGCCGAAAGCTAGCGCTCTTATTGTTTTCAATCATGGTCGGCACACAACGGAACTCATGAGTACAAAAAATCTATTGCACAAGTCTCATAGTAATAATGAGCACCGAAGAAAGGTATCACTGGGGGTACTATTTTCTTCGAAGATGCTTCTTACACTTCGTCAGTAATATAGCATAAGTTCCCTGAGCACGCTTTGTCTGTTACAGCCTTATGTCCTGATTGCCTGGTCATCGGAAACACCGTCGATACTCTCGACAGGTGGAGTACATGACACTTTTCGGTCCTTGGCCGAAGAGGGAGAAGCTGACGGTCGGTTAAGACACGTTTATAGTTCGGGTGAACACATATATGATATAAGTACTTCGATACATACAATCATTATACATAAAACTCTTTTACCCAAGTCACTTGGGGGCTCTTAAAATTTATATGAGCTATTTTATAGTAAATGTGTTTTCTTCTTGGTCGTTGCAAAGTCTTTTTCTACCGCTCCTTTTTCGACTCTAGCTTATGGTCAATAGCCGGATATCCTGTCTTCTCTCTGAAAGCCGCTTGAGTTTATTTTGCTAAACTGACCTCAGAGAAGTACTCCGCCTTTGGGATAAGGAGCTTGAAGCCGTAGGCTGACCCGTGTGAAGTCTTGAGATCGGATGTGTCATGTTAAAGCACGAAAGAAGCACATTTTTTTTCCAATTTTCGGTTTGGCACCGGACACTTGATCTTGTTCGGACGTCAAGTTTTTACTGACTTTTTTGGTTTTCCAAGCTTATGGCACTTTCAAACTATTTGTGTGTTTTCAGCACAAGTCTTGCAGTGCAACACCGGACACCTTTAGAGATTCGGCAAAAACATTCTCGGATATTGCTATATATGCACCGGTTTTGAATTGTGTCTTTGGTCAATAGTTGGGTTGCCCGGCTCCTATGCTTGCCTCCTACGTTCCGCTTTGTTCGACTAGGTGTGCAAAGGGAGAACCACTGCGATTGTGCTTCCATCTCACATGGTTAAGCACCTTAGTGGAGAAAGCCAAAAACTGACTGTCACAATAAGCGTAAATTGGTCAGCGATCCGATGACTGTGTTAAAATGACGGGCCATTCATAACATTGACCGAAGTGTTTACGGCTTGACCTCGACTGTCGCCGAACACTACCGGGGGCTAGTAACTGGCCTCCCAAACTAAATCCTCAATATTTTGCTCTTACATTAGAGCTGAGATTTCATGATCATGCTTAGCATGACAACCCAAAGAAAGGAACCGATAGCGAGACTATTTTCTTTGGAAGACATTTCTTATGTTAAACAGTAATATAACATATCTCTCTGCGTACCTTTGTATATCAAACCGTATGGCCAGATTGCCTTGTTTGTCGTAAATCTTTTCCCTCATAAAGGCTTTATAAAGTAGGACAAACACTCCTCGGCTACTGGCCGAGGAGGTGGAAGCCGATGGTCGGTCAACAAAGTTTTGTACAATGCGGATCCGAGCATTAATGATGTAAAGTACTTGGATACATAGAATCATTACACATAATTTGTGATTTTACTCTGGATATCGATCCTTAATTTGGCTACCCGTGCCCGCATTAAGGCTCGGGGGCTACTAGGCTTCGGGCTTATCATTTACTAATATTAAAGGGGCGTATTGATCCCCTGATCTGGTGTTGCCACCCGACCAGTGTCTCCGGGGCTACTGCATTGGCAATCCAGTGCAGAAAATTTAAGTGCAATATAGTTTTCAAGGAGATTATGATCCTCAGGTTGGTTGGCCGCACCCAAGCTGAGTCTCGAGGAATCTGCACACCGCTTTTTGTGTCCCGAAGTATTCTGCCGAGCTAGGTGTTGATCCTTAGACCGATTTTGCAAATCAACCTGAGTCTCAACGGCTACTGGGATCAACGGTCTTATGTCATCCTTCAGGTGCATCTCGGGTTTTAGACCGATACACACCTTGAGGGCTACTAGCTATATATCTCGACAGAGAATAAATTGCACCAATAAAAAATATTGACAAAAAATCGGCCCACAGTCGGGGTGGTGCACCACCTCGGGAGCAGTCTGGCATAAAGCTCGGGCGCTAGTGGCTAGCTCCATAGAGGGCCTTTCCGGCATTGAGCTCGGCTAAACTCCTTCAACCTTTTTGAACCAATGTGATTTATGACACCTCGGATACAGTCCGGCGTTGGAGCTCGGATATAATCCAGCGTTGGTGCTCGGCTAGAAAAGATACCTCAAATGCAGTCCGACGTTGGAGCTCGGATGCAAGAGGACACCGCCGCACGGGGACAACTTCAAACCCGAGGTGTGGCATAAAAATAACAAGGCATTGATAAAGGCCGGAAACTTAAAGGGGCTCCTCGGATACCCGACGTGTAAACTCTTCGGGTTCACTTTGGCGATCCTCAAGATTGAAGATGGAAAGATTTGTTGAACCATTTTTCAAGACCGACGACCGAAGATGAAGAACAGTTCAGAAGAATCGAGGAGCGTCCCCAACTTGAAGACCGGTTCAGGGGGCTACTGACGGTGTCCTGGATTAGGGGGGACTCACCACGTCATCTCCCGGTCAGTTAGATTGGGCCGAGGACCCCGTGGCCGCATACTCATGGACCAGTTTGGACAACCCCCGCCACATACAAGGAAGACTCCACAAGACTTGGCGCCCAAGACAAGGACTCTCCTAAACCCTAGGCCTCCGGTGTATTATATAAACCGATGCCAGGCTAGTCAATAGACAATCTCATATTCATTAGATCAGTCTCGTGGTAGACATATGTACTCTGTACTACACCCATATGAATACAATCAAAAGCAGGACGTAGGGTTTTACCTCCGTCAAGAGGGCCCGAACCTGGGTAAAATCCCGTGTCTGTGTTACCATCGCTCCAAGACACCTAGCTTAGGACCCCTACTACGAGATATGCCGGATATTGAACCGACAATTACCATTCGTCTGTTGTAGATGGAATGATCTCGATGGATGAAGAATCGCAAAACCGCAGATTTTATCAGTGGTATGACAGAGTTCATGAATTTGGTTGAAAGTACAAAGAAGAGAATTGGTGATGTGGATTACATCCTGTGTCCATGTACTGATTGTGCCAATGCAGAGTCACATGAAGTTGTAGATGTCCAGATGTGTCGGATTTCGGGTTCCGGCAAAACCCTTGAGGTTTGAACACTGGGGCGCACGAAGATCTCTCCCCCTCTCTAGCTCGGACATATCATGATCTCACGGCCTAGCTCGACGAACCCAAAGAACAAGAGACACAAGAGTTTATACTGGTTCGGGCCACCGATGTGGTGTAATACCCTACTCCAGTGTGGTGTGGTGGATTGCCTCTTGGGCTGAGGATGATCAGTTACCAGGGAAGAACAACCTCCTGAGGAGAGGTGCTCTTATGCTTGGTGAGTGTGGTGGTGGAATGGATCTGGTCCCAAGGGGTTCTCTAGATGAGCCCATGAGATACCCACCCCCTAATGTGGTGGCTAGTCTACGGCCAATTAGAAGGGGGACAACTAGTACAAGCTATCCTGACAAAAGTAGTCTTTGCCTGCCAAAGGCTCTGGTGGTGACGCCGTCTTGGGCTCCACGGTGACCTTCGTCCTGCTGGTCTTGGTCTTGTTGCACCGATATGGAAACTTTTGCTTGATGCCTCGGGACTCTCGCCTATGCTTGCCCCTTTAGCACCAAAGAGGAAATGAGGACACTGCACGCACTAGCGCCCGCCGGGCTCCCGCTTGGCTCCAGTCGTCATGGCTTGCGTCACAGGAACCTCGTGAGGTGTCCCTTGCCTTGATCTCTCCGCCCCTCGCGAGCCGGCCTGGTGAGGCCGCCCTTGAGGAGGTATTGCATCGTCCGCCTCGCGAGGCTTGGACCCTCACGAGGGTCTTGAGTGTTTGCTGGTGAAAATGGGCCGTACAGGGCTGCTGGTTGAGCCATGTCGCGGGCCGCAGGCAGGCAAGTCTGGGGACCCCCATTCCCAGAACATCGACAGTAGCCCCCGGGCCCAAGGCGCGCTCGGGCTTGGCTTAGAGGCGAAGCCAAAAGGCAAGTGCGGAGCGTCGCGGGCCCTAACAGCCTGCGGCCCTGCTTGACATGTGGCAATTAACTGGATGTTGGCGTCTCCGCTTCCCCATGCCGTCTTAGCAACTGCCCGACTTGCGAGTCCTTGCTGCATGTAGAAAAAGATCATTATTACCTTACATCATGGAGGCCAGCGGTTGGCCTCCCCTTGGCTATAAATGGGAAGGGGGCGGAGCCCCTATCACCCATCTCTTCCTTTGCTTCTCTAGCTCCTTCTTCCTCCTCGCTCCACTGCCGGCTACGAAGAGGCTCTCGGCTGCGGAGAAGGGGAAGGCTCGCCAGGAGGGGCCTGGCTCACCGCCGCCCAAGAGGGCCGTGGCCGCCCCGCAAGCACACCATGACCCCCGTCGCGGCTACTCGCGGCCGCGGTGGCGCTTCTTCACGTGGTGGTGGTCGGCCAAGTCGTGGGGGCCCGTCAATGAAGGGAGGCGCGTCGTGGTCGCGTGGCCGCCCAGGCCGCACTTCCACTCCATGGAAGTGCTTCCGGAGTTTGTCGTGTGGTCAGAGAACCCGGCTGGCACTTGGCTTCAGCTCCCGCACTTCTTTGTCGGCGAGCTGCCAGCCACTGGTCCAGGTGATCTTTGGCTGCAGGCGGACGGCTGCCGCGGCAAGGCTTTGTGGGTCACGGTCGAGGTCTCCGCCACATGCAATGCAGTCCTGGCCCGCGGCTGGCAGACATTTGCCCGCGAGGGCGGCCTGGGCCGGCGGTGCTCCCTCCATTTCAAGTACAATGGCAACGCGACCCTCTATGTGAGGGTGTTCGGGGAACATGGCCGCTGCGTCGGGGGTTGCCCCAAGGACAACGACGGCGGTGAGGTGCTCGGCCATGGCGACGGCCACGACAAGAGTGAAGGCAGGCTCGCCCTCAGCGCCGGCTAAGGCTCGTCCAGCTACGGCGACTCTTCTTCCGGCGACAGCTCCAGCAGTGGCGGCTACAACCAGCTACCGCGCCCGCTTCGAAGGTGGCAGCGGGTCGTCTCGTCGCCGCGCTTCAGTGAAGCACGAGGAGGCATCTGGCTGAGCTCAGGAGAGTGCCACGGGACCATCCTCGCAACTTGCCGCGGGAGCATGTTCTGCTTTTGTTTTATTCTTCCTTTCCTTCCTGCATTAAGAGAGAGACAAGTATGCGGCCCCACTGGGGCGTGCAACAATTATGATTTCTATGTGGCTGTGCTATGTTTATCATTCCTGTGTCATGTTGCAGCGTCACGTTTTATGTATGCGCGTAGGAATAACTTAGCTTCATGCGCCTGAAGTAGTTTCTGCCTCGCAAGACGCATGTTCCCCAATGCCTGACGAGGCCTCCTATGCTCCGAAGGCGTTTGAGAACTGCAAAAATTCACTAGGAAATTCTTATCCTTCTGAATCATGGTCGCAGGCACTGCCGGTCATGACCGAGTGCTTCGTATCGCAGTACCCGGGGGGCACGGATTGAGAGGGGTGCGCCAGCTTGCGAACTCGAGCGAGGGTGCCTTGCGAAAAACAGGAAAACAAAAATGCTCACGAGGGTGCCTGTCCAACCCCCTCGCGAGGCATGCGAGGGAGAGCACGGGTCAAAAAATAAGGATCCGAGAGCAGAAAAGGAGGCAAAAGGCAATGGAACCAGGCCAGCAAGGAACACAAGAAAGCAAATTCTCATTAAGAAGGGGCAAGCCAACTACAGAAAGCAAATGAAAAGCCACGTTCGGCACCTAGTCTAGTCTTCTTGTCTTCTCACCAGCGCGGAGCTAAGTGATGCCACTAAGACGTGGGAGGGAGCCCCCGAGGCCTGAGGGCGGCACTCCTAAGACTCCGGGGCGTGTACAACCCCACTCATTATTACTGAGAGTGTCACGAGCGGAGATCTTCACAGGCACTGGGCCTTGCTTCATAGGCACCGGGCCTTGCTTCATGGGTAGAACCTCCGGATGTGCTGGATGTTCTAGGCGTTCTGGATGGGGATCCCGTCCTACGTCTCCAGGCGCGTGGTGCCAGGCCTGGAGACGTGGGCGACCCGAAACGGGCCCTCCCACATGGGTGAGAGCTTGTGCAGCCCTTCCCTGGAGAGCACCCACCTCAGGGCAAGATCACCCACCTCGAGCGTCCTGGAGCGGACACTGCAACAGTGGTACCGCCGCAGCGCCTAATGGTACGTCACAGCTCGGAGCGAGGCTTCGCGGCGGCGTTCCCCCCCCCCCCCCAGCACGAGGTCCATCCCTCGCATGGCGTCCTGCTGCATTTCATTGAACGCCAGGACCCGCGCCGAGCGATGCCTAACCTCGTGTGGGAGAACCGTTTCTGCTCCATAGACGAGGAAGAACAGGGTCTCGCCTGTCGGCCTGGTGGTGGTGGTGCGGATGGACCACAACACGGACTGGAGCTCATCGTGCCAGCCCCTGCCGCATGCCTCGAGCTTCTTCTTGAAGGTCCTAGTCTTGAGACCCCTCAGAACTTCCGCGTTGGCACGTTCGGCCTGGCCGTTGCTCCTGGGGTGCGCCACGGAGGCGTAGCAGATCTGCATTCCGAGGTTAGCACAATATGTTTTGAAGATATTGCTAGTGAACTATGAGCCGTTGTCGGTGATGATGCGATTAGGGACCCCAAATCGGCTTACGAGGCCCTTGATGAACTTGACTGCTGACCCAGCTGAGATGGTGCGGACGGCTTCCACTTCCGCCCACTTGGTGAATTTGTCGATGGCGACGTAGAGGTAGCGGTAGCCTCCAGGCGCTCGAGGGAATGGGCCCAGGATATCCATCCCCCAGACCACGAACGGCCATCAGAGCGGGATAGTCTGGAGGTCCTGAGCCAGCTGGTGGATCTGCTTGGCGTGGAATTGGCAGGCCTCGGAGGATTTTACCAGCTCAGCCGCGTCGTTGAGTGCCATGGGCCAGTAGAACCCGCTGCGGAAAGCCTTGCTGACTAGGGTCGCGACGGCGAGTGGTGCCCGCAGTCTCCGCCATGTATGTCAGCCAGCAGCTCATTCGCCTGTTCCCTGGAAATGCATCATAGAGAAACATCATTCAGCCGCTTCCTGTATAGCTCACCGTCCTGAATGCAGTACGCCGTAGCCTGCCAGGCCACACGCTCCGTGTCTTCCTCCTTCTCTGGCAACGTGCCTTGCATCAGGTATGCCCTGAAATCCTCGATCCAGCACCCCTCCTGAGGCTCGAGTGCTAAGAGGAGGCACGCTCCTGAGGTCGGGCCGAAGGCGGGGGCTCCCGAGGCTGGTGGCTGGGGGAGCTCCTCCTGAGGTGGCGCCGGCTCCACAGGCGGAGGTGCTACCGAAGGTTTGAAGAGCTGGTCCTCGAAGATGCCAGGCTCTTGGAGTAGCCGCTTGGATACTCTTTTGGCGATGTCATCGGCCTCCTTGTTGGTGCCACGGGGCACATGTTGTAGCTCCAGGCCCAAGAACTGCTTCTCCATTTTGCGTACCTCCGCGAGGTATGCCTCCATGTGCTCATCATTTGGCTTGTACACCTTGTTGGAGAAGTTGACGAGGAGCTGTGACTCTCCCTTGATGGTGAGGCGTTTCACCCCAAGGGCCACCGCAGCCTTGAGGCCGGCGGTGCGGCCCTCGTATTCTCTGATGTTGTTGGAGACCTTCTCGCCCCGCTGGAAGCAGAGCTCCACGGCGTAGTAAAGTTTGTCCTGAGTGGGCGAGATGAGCACGACTCCAGCCCCCATGCCCTGGCGCGCGAACGCGCCATCGAAGTACATGACCCAGCCATCCGGTGCTTCACTCCCTGGTGAGAGGGATCGGTTCTCACCTGCTTCGAGCTCCGGGGTGTCGGTCCATTCTGCCACAAAGTCGATGAGTGCAACCCCCTTGATGACCCTGGTTGTGCTGAACTACAAGTCAAACGCTTGCAGCTCGATGTTCCATTCGACGACTCTTCCCGCAGCATTGGGGCTCCTGAGCACTCTCTCCAATGGGTAAGCTGAGACGACCTTGATGGGGTGACCCTGAAAGTAGTGGCGCAGCTTACGCGAGGCCACCAGGAGTGCGAGCAAGAGCTTCTAAGGCATGGGGTATCGTGCTCTCGCATCTCGTAGCACTGTGCTGATGAAGTACACTGGGTGCTCGACAAGGGCGAGAGAGCTGACGGAGTTTTTGGCTCACGGGGGCTGAGGTGTTTCCTGTGGATCTCCAGCTCCTGGGGCTTGATGACTAGCCGGGGCAGCCGCTGTCTCGGGAGCATCACCTTGGTGTTGTGCAATGTCATCTGGCTTGGTGGCTCCATTTGGCGGGCCCTTGACCCGTGGCTCCTCTCTGAGGGCCACCAGTGCTGCGCTGGCGGAGTGGGGTGTGGCAGACAAGTAGAGTACCAAGGGCGAGGCGCCACCATCACTGGCGGGCTGGTCAAGTATCTCTTGAGGTCTTGAAATGCCAGGTTGGCCTTAGGGGTCCACTTGAACGGACCCTTCTTCTTCATCAGCTTGAAGAACGGCAAGGCACGCTCCCCCAATTTGGAGATGAAGCACCCCAACGAAGTCACGCAGCCTGCAAGCTTATGCATCTCCTTGAGGTTTTGCGGTGGGCTCATGTCTTCGATTGCCTTGACCTTCTCCGGGTTGGCCTCGATCCCTCTGTGGGACACGAGGAAGCCCAGCAGCTTGCCGGAAGGGACACCAAACACGCACTTCTCTGGATTGAGCCGCAAGTCCACCTGGCGCAGGCTCGCGAAGGTCTCCTCCAGGTCCTGAATCAAAGTTCTCGCCTCCCGAGATTTCACCACAATGTTGTCGACTCATGTCTACTACACAACCTTCTTCTTGTAGACGTTGTTGGGCCTCCAAGTGCAGAGGTTTGTAGGACAATAGCAAATTTCCCTCAAGTGGATGACCAAAGGTTTATCAATCCGTAGGAGGCGTAGGATGAAGATGGTCTCTCTCAAGCAACCCTGCAACCAAATAACAAAGAGTCTCTTGTGTCCCCAACACACCCAATACAATGGTAAATTGTATAGGTGCACTAGTTCGGTGAAGAGATAGTGAAACAAGTGGTATATGGATAGTAGATAAAGGTATTTGTAATCTGAAATAATAAAAACAGCAAGGTAGCAAGTGATAAAAGTGAGCGTAAACGGTATTGCAATGTGTTGAAACAAGGCCTAGGGTTCATACTTTCGCTAGTGTAAGTCCTCTCAACAATACTAACATAATTGGATCATAAAACTATCCCTCAACATGCAACAAAGAGTCACTCCAAAGTCACTAATAGCGGAGAACGAACGAAGAGATTATGGTAGGGTACGAAACCACCTCAAAGTTATTCTTTCCAATCAATCCGTTGGGCTATTCCTATAAGTGTCACAAACAGCCCTAGAGTTCGTACTAGAATAACACCTTAAGACACAAATCAACCAAAACCCTAATGTCACCTAGATACTCCAATGTCACCTCAAGTATCCGTGGGTATGATTATACGATATGCATCACACAATCTCAGATTCATCTATTCAACCAACACAAAGGACCTCAAAGAGTGCCCCAAAGTTCTACCGGAGATTCACGACGAAAACGTGTGCCAACCCCTATGCATAGGTTCATGGGCGGAACCCGCAAGTTGATCACCAAAACATACATCAAGTGAATCACGTGATATCCCATTGTCACCACAGATATCCACGGCAAGACAAACATCAAGTGTTCTCAAATCTTTAAAGACTCAATCCGATAAGATAACTTCAAAGGGGAAACTCAATTCATTACAAGAGAGAAGAGGGGGAGGAGAAACATAAGATCCAACTATAATAGCAAAGCTCGCGATACATCAAGATCGTGCCAAATCAAGAACACGAGAGAGAGAGAGAGATCAAACTCATAGCTACTGGTACATACCCTCAGTACCGAGGGAGAACTACTCCCTCCTCGTCATGGAGAGCACTGGGATGATGAAGATGGCCACCGGAGAAGGATTGCCCCCTCCGGCAGGGTGCTGGAACGGGTCTAGATTGGCTTTCAGTGGCTACGGAGGCATCTGGCAGTGGAACTCCCGATCTATTCTCCGTTCTGGAAGTTTTAGGTCACGTAGGTATTTATGGGTGCAGGAGGTACGTCAGGGGAGCCACGAGGGCCCCACGAGACAGGGGGGCGCGCCCCCACCCTCGTGGGCAGCTCCCGTATCTTCTGACGTGGGGTCCAAGTCCATCAGGTGTGTTTCCTTCCAAAAATAACTTCTCCAGTTGATTTCGTTCCGTTTCGACTCCGTCTGATATTCCTTTTCTTCAAAACACTGAAATAGGCAGAAAACAGCAAATCTGGGCTGGGCCTCCGGTTAATAGGTTAGTCCCAAAAATAATATAAAAGTGGAAAATAAAGCCCAATATTGGCCAAAACAGTAGATAATATAGCATGGAGCAATCAAAAATTATAGATACGTTGGAGACGTATCAAGCATCCCCAAGCTTAATTCCTGCTCGTCCTCGAGTAGGTAAATGATAAAAAAGATAATTTTTGATGTGGAATGCTACTTGGCATAATTTCAATGTAATTCTTCTTACTTGTGATATGAATATTCAGATACAAAAGATTCAAGACAAAACTTCATATTGACATAAAAATAATAATACTTCAAGCATACTAACAAAGCAATCATGTCTTCTCAAAATAACATGGCCAAAGAAAGCTATCCCTACAAAATCATATAGTCTGGCTATGCTCCATCTTCACCACACAAAATATTTAAATCATGCACAACCCCGATGACAAGCCAAGCAATTGTTTCATACTTTTGATGTTCTCAAACTTTTTCAATCTTCACGCAATACATGAGCGTGAGCCATGGACATAGCACTATAGGTGGAATAGAATGGTGGTTGTGGAGAAGACAAAAAGGAGAAGATAGTCTCACATGAACTAGGCGTATCAGTGGGCTATGGAGATGCCCATCAATAGATATCAATGTGAGTGAGTAGGGATTGCCATGCAACGTATGCACTAGAGCTATAAGTGTATGAAAGCTCAATAAAAGAAACTAGTGGGTGTGCAACCAACTCGCTTGCTCACGAAGACCTAGGGCATTTTGAGGAAGCCCATCATTGGAATATACAATCCAAGTTCTATAAAGAAAGATTCCCACTAGTATATGAAAGTGACAACATAGGAGACTCTCTATCATGAAGATCATGGTGCTACTTTGAAGCACAAGTGTGGTAAAAGGATAGTAGCATTGTCCCTTTTTTTGGCCTTTCTTTTTTTATTTGGCCTTTTTTTATTTGGCCTTTCTTTTTTTATTTGTCCTTTCTTTCCTTTTTTTTGGGGGGGGGGACAATGCTCTATTGAATGATGATTATCACACTTCTATTTATTTACAACTCAATGATTACAACTCGATACTAGAACAAAGTATGACTCTATATGAATGCCTCCGGCGGTGTACCGGGATATGCAATGAATCAAGAGTGACAAGTATGAAGAAATTATGAACAGTGGCTTTGCCACAAATACTATGTCAACTACATGATCATGCTAAGCAATATGACAATGATGAATGTGTCATGATGAATGGAATGGTGGAAAGTTGCATGGCAATGTATCTCGGAATGGCTTTGGAAATGCCATAATAGGTAGGTATGGTGGCTGTTTTGAGGAAGGTATAGGGTGGGTTTATGGTACTGGCGAAAGGTGCGCGGTACTAGAGAGGCTAGCAAGAGTGGAAGGGTGAGAGTGCGTATAATCCATGGACTCAACATTAGTCATAAAGAACTCATATACTTATTGCAAAAATCTACAAGTTATCAAAGCAAAGTACTACGCGCATGCTCCTAGGGGGATAGATTGGTAGGAAAAGACCATAGCTCGTCCCCGACCGCCACTGATAAGGAAGACAATCAATCAATAAATCATGCTCCGACTTCATCACATAATGGTTCACCATACATGCATGCTACGGGAATCACAAACTTCAACACAAGTATTTCTCAAATTCACAACTACTCAACTAGCATGACTCTAATATCACCATCTCCATATCTCAAAACAATTATCAAGTATCAAACTTCTCATAGTATTCAACACACTCATAAGAGAATTTTATTATTCTTGAATACCTAGCATATTAGGATTTTAAGCAAATTACCATGCTATTTAAGACTCTCAAAATAATATAAGTGAAGCATGAGAGTTCATCTATTTCTTCAAAATAAAACTACCACCATGCTCTAAAAGATATAAGTGAAGCACTAGAGCAAATGACAAACTACTCCGAAAGATATAAGTGAAGATCAATGAGTAGTCGAATAATTATGCAACTATGTGAAGACTCTCTAACATTTAATAATTTCAGATCTTGGTATTCTATTCAAACAGCAAGCAAAGCAAAATAAAATGACATCTAAGAATAGCAAACATCATGTGAAGAAGCAAAAACTTAGGATCAACCGATACTAACCGATAGTTGTTGAAGAAGAAAGGTGGGATGCCAACCGGGGCATCCCCAAGCTTAGATGCTTGAGACTTCTTGAAATATTATCTTGGGGTGCCTTGGGCATCCCCAAGCTTGAGCTTTTGTGTCTCCTTAATTCCTCTCATATCACGGTCTCCCTAAATCTCAAAAGCTTCATCCACACAAAACTCAACAAGGACTCGTGAGATAAGTTAGTATAAACCATTGCCAAAACCTTATCATACTCTACTGTAGCAAATCACTAAAATTATTATTCAACATTGCATACTAAATGCCTCTGCATATTTAATAGTCCTATCCTCAAATAGAATCATTAAAGAAGCAAACATATGCAAACAATGCAAACATAACAGCAATCTGCCTAAACAGGATAGTCTGTAAAGAATGCTGCAACATCCATACTTCCCTAGCTCCAAAAATTATGAAAGAAAATTCCCACTGTAGTAAATTTATCAGATCTTAATATGCAAAAGGTTTCAACATTTTATCACATTCTGACTTTTCTAGGGAATTATTGCAACAGCGGTAAACTTTCTGTTTTCAAACAGCAACATGTATACTTGTAACATAGGCATAGTAAAGGCTATCAATGCCACTTTTATTGAAATAAAAGATGCAAAACATTGTTCTAAATAACAGCAAGCAAATCCTAACAAAATAAATTGACGCTCCAAGCAAAACACATATCATGTGGTGAATAAAAATATAGCTCCAAGTAAAGTTACCGATGAACGAAGACGAAAGAGGGGATGCCTTCCGGGGCATCCCCAAGCTTAGGCTCTTGGCTATCCTTGAATATTACCTTGGGGTGCCTTGGGCATCCCCAAGCTTAGGCTCTTGCCACTCCTTATTCCATAGTCCATCGAATCCTTACCCAAAACTTGAAAACTTCACAACACAAAACTTAACAGAAAACTCGTAAGCTCCGTTAGTATAAGAAAATAAATCACCACTTCAAGGTACTGTAATGAACTCCTTCTTTATTTATATTGGTGTTAAACCTACTGTATTCCAACTTCTCTATGGTTTATAAACTATTTTACTAGCCATAGATTCATCAAAATAAGTAAACAACACATGAAAAACAGAATCTGTCAAAAACAGAACAGTCTGTAGTAATCTGGATCAAACGTATACTTCTGGAACTCATAAAATTCTCAAATAAATTGCTGGACCTGAGGAATTTATCTATTAATCATCTGCAAAAATAATTAACTAAATATCACTCTCCAAATAAAAATGGCAGCAATTCTCGTGAGCGCTAAAGTTTCTGTTTTTTACAGCATGATCAACAAGACTTTCCCCAAGTCTTCCCAAAGGTTCTACTTGGCACAAACACTAATTAAAAGCATAAAACCACATCTAAACAGAGGCTAGATGAATTATTTATTACTAAACAGGAACAAAAAGCAAGGAACAAAAATAAAATTGGGTTGCCTCCCAACAAGCGCTATCGTTTAACGCCCCTAGCTAGGCATGATGATTTCAATGATGCTCACATAAAGGATAAGAATTGAAACATAAAGAGAGCATCATGAAGAATATGACTAGCACATTTAAGTCTAACATACTTCCTATGCATAGGGATTTTGTGAGCAAACAACTTATGGGAACAAGAATCAACTTGCATAGGAAGGTAAAACAAGCATAACTTCAAAACTTTAAGCACATAGAGAGGAAACTTGATATTATTGCAATTCCTACAAGCATATGTTCCTCCCTCATAATAATTTTCAGTAGCATCATGAATGAATTCAACAATATAACCAGCACCTAAAGCATTCTTTTCATGATCTACAAGCATAGAAATTTACTACTCTCCACATAAGCAAAATTCTTCTCATTCGGAATAGTGGGAGTATCATAAGAGACTTGAATACTATAAATTGTTTCCACATTAAAAGAGTAATGTTCAGAGAAGGGGTAATCATAATCATGACAAGTTTTATAAATATAATCACTACTTTTTATAGCATAAGTATCATCACAATAATCATCATAAGTAGGAGGCATGCTATCATCATTATAAACTTGCATATCAAAACTTGGGAGACTAAAAATATCATCTTCATTAATCATAGCTTCCCCAAGCTTGGGACAAACATTAATTGCAGCAAATATATTCTCAAATATGTCATCCTCATCAAACATAGCTTCCCCAAGCTTGGGCCTTTTCATATCATAAGCATAATCACTCTCATCATTAATAGTATAGATAGCACCGATAGTATAGCAATTATTATATTCTTCCAAGCAAGTGCCAAAAAGATTTTCAAGATCATAAGAAGTATCATTATCTTCCACAATTATATTTTCATGAGGCACAATAGTAATAGGAGCAGCATTATTTGGGAGAGATATCTTTTTACCTCTCTTCCTTTTTCTTTTCTTCTTCTTCACCACATCATGTGTGGGTTCAATCCTCTCTTTGGAGCTCCTTATTAATGAGATTGGTTGAATAGGAGGCTCCTCCTCGTTACCTGATTCATCATAAGAAATAATAGGAGGATATTGGGAAGTCTCTTCCCTTTCATTAGTATTCTCTTCATCTTCTATTTGTTTTCTTTTCTTTATGTAGTTGGCAATATAAGGATTATCAATGCAATTCACCGCACAATACATATAAATTTTCTCTAGATCAAAATCAAGAACTCTATCAAGATTAAACTTTGGAATATCCTCAGTTATACGTTTCATTTCTTCATAACCCAAAACAAGGCTAAGCTCTTTATGATGCGCAAGGGTAATCAAAGTATCACAACGTTTGGACACGACTTGATCATGAAACAAATAGCATTGGAGCTTTAAATGACCATGTTCATTGCAAAGTTCACAAGGGGCACGAAAAATATTGAATCTTTCAGCACATTCATCTAGGCTTTCTTGCGACGATTTGGTTTCTAAGTACTTATGCCTCTTGCAATATCTATCTTCCCTATTTGGTGTGTACTTGCAAACCCAGTCTACTCCACAAAAATTGACATGTTTATAGGAGGCATTTTCATCATAACTAGTGCAATCATCATTAGCATCATGGATATTCAAAGAATTCGTACTAACAACATTGCAATCATGCTCATCATTCAAATATTTAGTGCCAAACATTTTATAGATTTCTTCTTCTAGCACTTGAGCACAATTATCCTTTCCATCATACTCACGAAAGATATTAAAAAGGTGAAGCGTATGAGACAAACTCAATTCCATTTTTTATAGTTTTCTATTATAAACTAAACTAGTGATAAAACAAGAAACTAAAAGACTCGATTGCAAGATCTAAAGATATACCTTCAAGCGCTAACCTCCCCGGCAACGGCGCCAGAAAAGAGCTTGATGTCTACTACACAACCTTCTTCTTGTAGACGTTGTTGGGCCTCCAAGTGCAGAGGTTTGTAGGACAGTAGCAAATTTCCCTCAAGTGGATGACCTAAGGTTTATCAATCCGTAGGAGGCGTAGGATGAAGATGGTCTCTCTCAAGCAACCCTGCAACCAAATAACAAAGAGTCTCTTGTGTCCCCAACACACCCAATACAATGGTAAATTGTATAGGTGCACTAGTTCGGCGAAGAGATGGTGATACAAGTGGTATATGGATAGTAGATAAAGGTATTTGTAATCTGAAATATAAAAACAGCAAGGTAACAATGATAAAAGTGAGCGTAAACGGTATTGCAATGCTTGGAAACAAGGCCTAGGGTTCATACTTTCGCTAGTGTAAGTTCCCTCAACAATACTAACATAATTGGATCATAAACTATCCCTCAACATGCAACAAAGAGTCACTCCAAAGTCACTAATAGCGGAGAACGAACGAAGAGATTATGGTAGGGTACGAAACCACCTCAAAGTTATTCTTTCCAATCAATCCGTTGGGCTATTCCTATAAGTGTCACAAACAGCCCTAGAGTTCGTACTAGAATAACACCTTAAGACACAAATCAACCAAAACCCTAATGTCACCTAGATACTCCAATGTCACCTCAAGTATCCGTGGGTATGATTATACGATATGCATCACACAATCTCAGATTCATCTATTCAACCAACACAAAGGACCTCAAAGAGTGCCCCAAAGTTTCTACCGGAGAATCACGACGAAAACGTGTGCCAACCCCTATGCATAGGTTCATGGGCGGAACCCGCAAGTTGATCACCAAAACATACATCAAGTGAATCACGTGATATCCCATTGTCACCACAGATATCCACGGCAAGACATACATCAAGTGTTCTTAAATCTTTAAAAACTCAATCCGATAAGATAACTTCAAAGGGGAAACTCAATTCATTACAAGAGAGAAGAGGGGGAGGAGAAACATAAGATCCAACTATAATAGCAAAGCTCGCGATACATCAAGATCGTGCCAAATCAAGAACACGAGAGAGAGAGATCAAACATATAGCTACTGGTACATACCCTCAACCCCGAGGGAGAACTACTCCCTCCTCGTCATGGAGAGCACCGGGATGATGAAGATGGCCACCGGAGAAGGATTGCCCCCTCCGGCAGGGTGCTGGAACGGGTCTATATTGGCTTTTGGTGGCTACGGAGGCTTCTGGCGGCGGAACTCCCTATCTATTCTCCGTTCTGGAAGTTTTAGGTCACGTAGGTATATATGGGTGCAGGAGGTACGTCAGGGGAGCCACTAGGGCCCCACGAGATAGGGGGCGCGCCCTAGGGGGGTGGGCGCGCCCCCACCCTCATGGGAAGCTCCCATGTCTTCTGACGTGGGGTCCAAGTCCATCAGGTGTGTTTCCTTGCAAAAATAACTTCTCCAGTTGATTTCGTTCCGTTTCGACTCTGTCTGATATTCCTTTTCTTCAAAACACTAAAATAGGCATAAAACAGCAAATCTGGGCTGGGCCTCCGGTTAATAGGTTAGTCCCAAAAATAATATAAAAGTGGAAAATAAAGCCCAATATTGGCCAAAACAGTAGATAATATAGCATGGAGCAATCAAAAATTATAGATACGTTGGAGACGTATCATCGACATAGGCCTCAGCATTTCTCCTGAGCTGCCGCCCCAAGGCGATGTGCATCAGCCACTGGAAGGTCGCTCCTTCATTGCGTAGTCCAAATGGCATGCAAGTGTAGCAGTATACCCCGCATGGGGTCAAGAAAGCCATTTTCGCCACATCTTCCACCGCCATCTTGATCTGGTGGTAGGCTGAGAACGCATCCAGGAAACACAGTAGATCACACTCCGCTGTGGAGTCGACAATCTGGTCGATGCGCGGCAGCGGGAATGGGTCTTGAGGGCAAGCCTTGTTGAGGTTGGTGAAGTCGACACACATGCGTTCCTTCCCTCCTTTCTTTGGCACGACGACCGTGTTCACCAGCCACTCTGGGTACTGGACCTCGCGAATGACACCTGCTGCTTCCAGCTTGCGGGTTTCCTGAATGATGAAAGACTTCTTCTCCGTGGATTGTTGCCTTGCCTTCTGCTTCATAGGGCGCTCATTGGGGCACACCCTCAGATGATGCTCGATCACTCCTCTCAGGACCCCAACTAGCTGCTTGGGCTCCCAGGCGAATACTTCCTTGTTCGCCCGCAAGAAGTCCACCAACTCCCTTTCTTGATCTGGGGCGAGGTCGGCGGCTATAGTAAAGGTGGCACCAGAGGTCCCGTCCTCATCGACCGGTATCTGCTTCGTCTTGGCTTGACCTTGAGTGAATAGCTACTTCTTCTTGGTCGGCGCAGCCCCCTTGGCCCTGGGCATGGCCTTGCCGGCCAGGCAAGCTACCGCCGTGGCCATGAAGGAAAGTTTGAGGGCCGCCAAGGTTTCCTTGGTGTCTCCAGCCATGGTGAGGACGCCCTTGCTACCTAGCATCTTCATGAGGTTGTAGGCAGGATGGGTAGCCGCCATGAACTGAGCCAGCACCGGGTACCCGAGGATGGCGTTGTACGGTAAGCCGATGCGGGTGATGTCGAACTCGATTAGCTCGGTGTGGTAGTTGTCGCATGTGCCGAAGGTCACATGCAGACGGATCTGCCCCAGGGGGTTGGAGGAGCTGCTGCCAACTCCGGAGAAGGGCCTGATGGGGCGGAGCCGCTCCAGCGGCACATGAAGGAGACTAAAAGCCTCCATGGAGAGCACGCCGATGAGGGTCTTGGCGGCCACGCTGCAGATGTTGGGCGTGCAAAGCATCGTGAGCACGCCTGAACATATGGTGGTGACTGGGTGATCCCCCGAGTCGAAGGTCAGGTTAGCCTTAGGCGCCGCCCAACCCGTGGGAGCCCCGTGCCGTGTGGAGGCGACGCCGATCTGGCGAAAGAATGGCTTGGTGTGACGGTCCGAGGGCGGCGCCTACGATCCACCAAGGAAAACCACGACGACGGGGGTTGCTGGTCCCCCAAAGCGCGCGATGAAGAGGTCGCCTAGCTCCTCCCAGGAGGCCACAGAAGATTCCGGTAGATGGAGGAGCCGGGCGCGCGGCACGCTAGTGAGGGCCATTGGGAGCCAGTTGGCCATGACTTCACCGGCGCCCCCGGCCTCCAGGACGGCCTCCTCGTATGACAGCAGGAAGGCTGCCAAATCCGCCGCACCATCGTAGCGGGGCGGCATCTCCGGCTTGAACTTGTGCAGCCACCGCACCCACCGCAAGGCAAGGGTGAAAGCCCGGAGCCCCACGACACTATGGAGGGTGCCCATCGATCCAGTCGGAGAAGTGGCGGCGTCCATGAGAGCCGGTCGGAGCGGCGAGGCCGTCGGGGGCAAGCTTCGGCGCACCCCTACCTGGCGCGCCAAATGTCGGGTTCTGGCAAAACTCTTGTGGTTTGAACACTTAGGTGCGCACAAAGATATCCCCCCCTCTAGCTCGCACATGTCATGATCTCACGGCCTAGCTCGACGAACCCAAAGAACAAGAGACACAAGTGTTTATACTGGTTCGGGCCACCAATGCGGTGTAATACCCTACTCTAGTGTGGTGTGGTGGATTGGCTCTTGGGCTGAGGATGAACAGTTACCAGGGAAGAACAGCCTCCCGAGGAGAGGTGCTCTTGTGCTTGGTGAGTGTGGTGGTGGAATGGATCTGGTCCCAAGGGGTTCTCTCTAGATGAGCCCATGAGATCCCCCCTACTGTGGTGGCTAGTCCAATATATATAGAGGCCCGGGTCCTCTTCCCAAATATTAGGCGGGAAGGGATCCCACAACGGCCAATTCGAAGGGGGACAGCTAGTACAAGCTATCCTGACAAAAGTAGTCTTCGTGTGCCAAAGGCTCTGGTGGTGACGCCGTCTTGGGCTCCACCGTGACCTTCGTCCTGCTGTCCTGCTGGTCTTGGTCTTGTTGCACCGATATGGAAACCTTTGCGTGATGCCTCAGGACTCCTCGCCTGCGCTTGCCCCTTTAGCACCAAAGAGGAAATGAGGACACTGTGCGCACTGGGGCCGACCGGGCGCCCGCCTGGCTCCAGTCGTCATGGGTTGCGTCACAGGAACCTCGCAAGGTGTCCCTTGCCTTGATCTCTCCGCCCCTCGCGAGCCGGCCTGGTGAGGCCGCCCTTGAGGAGGTCTTGCATCGTCTGCCTCGCGAGGCTTGGCCCCTCACGAGGGTCTTGAGTGTTTGCTGGTGAAGATGGGCCGTACAGGGCCGCTGGTGGAGTCACGTCGCGGGCCGCAGGCAGGCAAGTCTGGGGACCCCCATTCCCATCCCACAACAGCCAATTCAAAGGGGGACATCTAGTACAAGCTATCATGACAAAAGTAGTCTTCGCCTGCCAAAGGCTCTGGTGGTGACGCCGTCTTGGGCTCCACGGTGACCTTCGTCCTACTGTCCTTCTGGTCTTGGTCTTGTTGCACCGATATGGAAACCTTTGCCTGATGCCTCGGGACTCCTCGCCTGCACTTGCCCCTTTAGCACCAAAGAGGAAATGAGGACATTTCACACACCAGCGCCCGCCTTGCTCCAGTCGTCATGGCTTGCCTCACAGGAACCTCGCGAGGTGTCCCTTGCCTTTATCTCTCCGCCCCTCGCGAGCCGACCTGGTGAGGCCGCCCCTGAGGAGGTCTTGCATCGTCCGCCTCACGAGGCTTGGCCCCTCACGAGGGTCTTGAGTGTTTGCTGGTGAAGATGGGCCATACAGGGCCGTTGGTGAAGCCACACTGTGGGCCACAGGCAAGCAAGTCTGGGGACCCCCGTTCCTAGAACGCCGACAAGATGCACTTAGTCTCTAGGAGATTCATGGATGGATATACACGTTGGACTAGACACGGTGAAAAGGAGGTCATGGATGAAGATACCCAGGGCAACGAGATGCCAAACCCCGATCAGTGTCACATGGATGTTGAATCTAACATCGGGGCAGAGGCGTCACGCTACCAATGGAATACCGGAAAGCCGAAATGCCCATTGGAAAACCAAGACGTCCACGCAGATGAAGACGATCTTGATATGCCAGATTTTGCGGCTATGATTGCAGATTTCGAGGGCCCAGAAAAGGATATGATTGGGTACAAGGATCTGCTAACCATTGATGCAGACTCCAAGAAAGAATTATATCCAGGTTGCAAAAAGAAATATTCCAGGTTGAGTGCCACCCTGGCGCTTCTCAGATTTAAAGCAGCAAATGGTCTATCAAACAAGGGCTTCACAGAGATCTTAGGTATTTTAAAATATATTCTTCCGGAAGATAATGTGCTCCTCAGAAGCACGAATGAAGCGAAGAAAATTGTTTGCCCATTGGAACTTGAAGTACAGAAGATACACGCTTGTGTGAATGATTGTATATTGTACTGTGGTGAGTACAAAGATTTCCGTGCATGTCCCACATGCAAACATGCACAATACAAGAGCAGGAGAGCAAAGGACAAGTACAAATTACATGATGAGATCAAGACAGGAATCCTGTTCAAGGTTGTTTGGTACTTGCCTTTAATTCCAAGGTTGAGGCATTTGTTTGCAAACCCGAGAGAGGCAAAGAGGTTGCGGTGGCATCATGATGAGCGAATTGCAGATAGGTTTATGAGGCACCTGAAAGATGGGGCTCAATGGGAATTAATCGAAAACAAGTTTGAAAAATTTGCCAAGCATCCTAGAAGTATAAGGCTCGAGCAGTGTACTGACGGGATGCATCCTTTTGGCGATATGAGCACCAATCACAGCACCTGGCCGGTGCTTCTATGCATATATAACCTAGCTCCTTGGTTGTCTATGAAGAAAAAATACATTATGATGTCAATGATTATCCAAGGCCTGAAGCAACCTGGAAATGACATCGACATTTACATTTAGCTACTGGTAGAAGAATTGCTGACAGTGTGGATAGATGCGCCTGCTATAAAATGTTATGATGCTTACAGAAAGGAGATTTTCGGTCTACATGCGATGCTGGTGCACACCATTCAAGATATGCCGACATTAGGCAACACATTGGGGCATAAAACAAGGGGAGATGTAGGGTGTGTCACATGCATGGATAGTACATCTAGCAGAATACTTCCCAACTCATGCAAAACAATGTATTTGCGTCATTGTAGGTTCTTGCGGATTGACCACCCATACCGAAAGATGAAAGCTGAATTTGATGCTACGACAGAGGCAGGCGTGGCCCCAAGACCCTATGATGGGGAGGTGGTCCACAACATGGCTAATAAAAATTAATGTTGTGCTTGGAAAGAACCACCCTTTGACGGTGAAACTAACACCCAAGGATCAAGTGTTTAAGAAGAAATCAGTGTTCTGGAAATTACCTTACTAGGAGATTCTACGTGTACGTCACTGCATCGATGTCATGCACGTAGAGAAGAACGTGTGTGAAAGCATCCTTGGTACTCTGCTCAAGATTAAAGGTAAAAGAAAGGATGGTGGACGGTTCACGGCTCGATATGCTTGCTGATCAATCACAACGCAAGAGTGAAGCAGAAGATGATGACAAATTCATCAAAGCTCGTCAGAGTTGAAATTTCAGTACAAAATAAGCAACACAATTCTTCACCTATTTGTTGTCAATTAAGACACCCTCTTCCTACTATGCAAACATCAAAAGTCTCGTGGATGTGAGCTCAGGTAAAATGAAGTTGGGACACATGAAGTCACATGATTGCCACGTAATGTTGACACAAATCCTCCTGGTGGCCATCAGGAATCTGATGGACAAAGATATAAGAAACACACTCCTTGACCTCTGTAATTTCTTCAACAAACTATGGCAAAAAGTTGTAGATTCTGAAGAGTTGGATAATATGCAAGATGATATTGCAAGAATATTGTCCAACCTAGAGATGTTTTTCGCACCGTCATTCTTTGATGTCATGGTCCATCTCACTGTGCACCTTGTCGACGAGATAAAGTATTGTGGTCCTGTGTTTCTTCGCAATATGTATCCCTTCGAGCGGTTCATGGGAATACTAAAGCGCTTTTGTCGGAACCGAAACCATCCAGTGGCAAGCATCCTACATGGTTATACCATGGAGGAGGTGGTTGAGTTTTGCACCAAATATATGAAACAAAGACCTATAGGTTTGCCCCTCTCTCGCCACAAGGGAGGGATGAAAGGAAAGCTGGTCCTTGCTGGCATGCAAATGGCTGCACCTGGAGAATTGGTAGAGAAAGCCCATTTGACGGTACTGCTTAACAGCCTAGTTCTCATCGCTTATGCCGAAGAACACTTGGCGGAGATACGCCAAAGCTTCTTACCAATGGTGCCCTCATCAGAAGTGGAGATGAAGGAGCACACTAAGAAGTACGCCAAATGGCTGAAGAATTGTTTGGCACAAGGATCCATCTATGACATTGCTACGTGGTTGGCACAAAATCCATCACCTACGGTGTTGATGTACCAAGCATATGACATAAATGGATACACGTTCTACACTGAGGAACGTGATAAGAAGACCTCATATCAAAACAGCTCTATTCAAATGGAATGCATGACTATAAATGAAGCTGATAAAAGGGTATACTGTGGAACCATCAAAGAGATTTGGGAGCTTGAATATGTGAAAGTTAAGGTGCAATTATTCAGGTGCGCATGGATCCCTCTTGGTCATGTAAGGATTGATGAGTACAGGAAGACTTGTGTTAACAGGACAACGATGGCATATCACGCGGACCCATTAATTCTTGCCAGCGATGCTACCCAGATTTTCTTTGTGGAAGACCCCCTGCATAAGAATGGCCATTTAGCGATGCATGGGAAGAGAAGGATACTGGGTGTCGACGATGTTGCCGATAAGGACGAGTACGATGAATTTGATGAGTTGCCAGCCAAGGGATCGCGCACCAGTGCAACAAAGAAGCGTAAAATCATCAAAAACCCCAAGTTCATTCGGGGTCAACTTAATGATCCCAGTTCCCCCATGTACATGGGAATTAAGCCGTAAGACTAGTCTTTATGCCTACCCTGCAACTTAATTCGTTCAATTTAGAACTTCCGCGTGTACTGAATTTATCAGTTATGCCCCGTTTTTTGTTGATGTAAGAACCGTTAATATGTTGACCTTGATATGATGTCAGCTCAGGCAATGAATATGAACTGTTTTTTTGTTATTATTATTATTATTATTATATCATAGAGGTAGCACACTCAATCGATCTCACTACAGTATGTGTGAACAAAAATATGCAATCTGATTTGTGAATAACACACAGTTCGTTGATGAAAGCCGTGCGCCGACCAAACCCCGCCACCCCACCCATGATCTGAGTCGTGCTTTCTGATTGGCCAGAACCCAAACCCCACGGATCATACGTCTGCACCATTGGATGCTCCCAGATCGAATGGCGCATCCCTTTCGACAGCACATGCAGTTCTGGTTGTAATTTTATTTGTATGCACAAAATGCACGTTAATCTCAAAAAATGTCTTAAATATAGCTAACGATACCTGAAATGTGCCCGAAAATCAAACCCGTGGTATAATGGTGATTGTGTATCGTGGAAATTTTTATGAGGCCAAACGATGAAGTCACCGACCACATGAGTTTGAATTGACACGTCTCCTTTTGGAAATCCATGATCCTTCATGTGAGATGCTCCGGTTTGGAAGGAGCAGTCATCAAAACTTGTGCCAAACTTTACCAATTTTTTTCCACGGGGACGTGAGAGCACGCCATAGGCACACATCGATTTTGATGATGTCTGAACTCCATATGAATTTTCTGTAATTAAAATACCAACTAGGCCTACGCCAGTGGCCGCACCTCGCGGCCGAACTGTTTGAAACTTCTCCCCGCTTCTCGAAAAAACGGATGAAAACTCACAAAGCGACGCACAAATGATCTGTACACCTTTGCTAGGTTGATAGTAAGGGGGTATCATATCTAGTATCATGCATGCCAACTAGGCAATTTTGATGAGTTGTCATAGAATTAATTAAACAAAGAAAGAGAGGGTCAAGTATCATATCATGAAACCGTATCATAATAAATGTTATGCTACTATATGTCATGCATGACAATATAAATAAAGTACTACATATGATACTAGCTACTCTTTGATACTATGCATTAGAGCAACTAAGTACACAATAGAGTGACATAAGAATAGCAGCAATGGGTAGTAACATAGAATGTTACTAGTCTATGTTACTACCTCTATAGTGGGGAGTAACATATGTGTAGTAACATGCACACTTCATTTATTAGGCTATAGACTCATCTTGCCTTGAGATGTGTGATGTTACTCAGACTAGCCACAATGGGTAGTAACATAGACTAGTAACATGCCCATGTGTTACTAGTCTATGTTACCACCTCTATAGTGGGGAGTAACATATATGTGTGGTAACATGCAACACTTCATTTATTAGGCTATAGACACATATTGCCTTGATATGTACTCACCTGTTCCACAATACATGCCTTCCATTTGTCAAAGTATAGATGTATCTAGACATGTTTTAGTATATAAGTACATCTATTTTTGGACAAATAGAAGTCAAGTATTTTGGAACAGAGGGAGTACATGTGATGTTGCTCATACTACTAGTAACTAGCTATGTTACTACTTTCCTCTCTTTCTTCATTTATTGCTTGCCACATCATTCTACTTAATTTATCTTGATATGTGTGATGTTACTACCTATGTTACTCCCATTGTGGGTAGTCTCATACTATAGTAAGACTATACCCACAGTGGGAGTAACATAGGTAGTAACATCACACATTTCCACTTTCCTCTATTTCTTCATTTATTGCTTGCCACATCATCTATTTTATCTAGATATGTGTGATGTTACTACCTATGTTACTCCCACTGTGGGTAGTCTGGCTATAAGGAATAGAATAATATATATGTGCTTATTAGTTGGAGGAAAGAGAAGAGAAGCGGGCTCTTGGTTAGTAGAGCCAGCTGCCACACGAGACCCAAGACACTTTGTGAGGATGTAAGGTGGGCCAACTATTGATAAACTAGTACGTATATAAAACTTATTATTGTACATGTCCGCTAAGAGGTTGGCTATATATGACATGGCAACTTCTTATAGCTGAACCTTGGCTGTATTATTAACCATGCATGCTCGTAGTGAGGTAGCTAGTATATCATAGACGACTAGCTAGTACCAGACTAGCCACCGTGGGAGTAACTCCAGCAGTAACACTGACTCCAACTCAACAGACTTTCTTATGTGGCAATAAGTTAATGAGGAGAGAGATAGTTTCAGTAACTTAGCTAGTTACTGTAGCATCACATGTCCCAATGCAATATGAGTCTGTAACCTAAGAAATGAAGCTTTGCATGACACTGTACTTATGTTACTACCCACTATGAAGGCAGTACTATAGTCTAGGGATATGTGTATGTTACTAGTGTACTACTCTCCATTGTGGCTAGTCTCATACTCCCTCCTTTCCGGTTTAGGCTAGTTGTAATGGTATTATCATAAGCGGTATCATGCATGCCAACTAGACTTTCTGGATGATGTGGCACACAAGAGAGGACGTGGTATCATATCATGATACCGTGTCATATTAAATGTTGTACTACTACTTTGTGTGATGCATGACAATTAGTAAGGCAACCTAAGATCTTAACTTATGGTACTATGCATTACGGATGCAGTATCCTAGCTACACTATCATATATATGCATGCATTGTACTACTAGTATATATATAACACTACCCATTACAACCAGCCTTATAAGGCCCAATTCGTAAATACGGTCATCTATGATATATACTCCCTCCGTAAACTAATATAAGAGCATTTAGGTCACTATTTAGTAATCTAAACGCTCTTATATATTAGTTTACAGTGGGAGCTAGTACTACTCTATGATACAATATATGCACAATGAAGGTACGCACGTAGTATCATACACTAGTATCATATGCATGATATTATATATATAGTATATGATACTCCCCACTATATAAGGCTGGCCATAGTGGCCGACGATGTCATGCACTCAGAAATAGCAAGTATGCTGATGTGGCAAAGAATTAAATATATATAAAGAGGGTTAGAGTAACATATAGTAGGTAGATACTGTATCATGTTAAATGCGATGCTAATTCGTGTCATGCATGGCAATAAATATGATCTATATATGATACTATACTCTATGTATTATACCATGTGCTATAATTAATTAAAGGTAGTATCATACACTAGTATCATATGTACTGTATATTCATGATACTAGTATATGATACTCTCCACTATACTCATGATTTCTTACCGTGGAAAAAAATTGGAGGCGAAACGATGAACTCATGTTTTCATTCGAACAAAAATATGATGTTAGGTAATGTAAATGTTTTCAAAGAGCACACGTTCACTCACGAAAGCCGTGTGTCCACTAAATCGTGGCCGATGCACCCCCGACCCATGTGCCACGCACGCACTCTGAGTCGTGCGTTCTGATTGGCCAGAAACCAAACCCCACGGATTGTACGTCTGCACCGTTGGATTATCCTTGATCGAATGGCGATCCTCATCCCTTTTTGACAACACATGTACAGTTTTCAAATAGACCCTCCAGGAAAAATGTTTTCAAATAGCACATGGTTCACACACAAAAGCCGTGTGCCTAGCAAACCGTGGCCGATGCCCCCCCTTGCTGCGCGCATGATCTGAGTCATGCGTTCTGATTGGCCAGAACCCAAACCCCACGGATTGTACGTCTGCACCATTGGATGCTCCCATATCAAACGACGATCCTCATCCCTTTCGAGAGGAAATGCATTCCAGCTAGGAATTGATTTATATGCCAACATGCACGGTAAATGCTAAAAAATGTCTTACATATAGCACACGAGACCTGAAATTCGCCAGCAAATCAAACCCGTGGTAAAATTGTGATTGGTTTACGTGCGAAAAATTTAGAGGTGAAACAATGAACTTGCGTCTTCATTTCAAAATTAGTACATCTTCATTTCAAATGAAATTATTCTGCTTTTGCACACGAGCGCTTAGAGGCAACCGTTTGCATAGGCCTCTCCGCGCGTGCGGCGACCGGGGATATTTTTCACCCCTTTCACCTAGGCCGCCAACACCCCCCATCGTCCGCCCGTGTTTCACTCAACTTGTCACACCCTGCATTTAGTAACATGTCATTTGCATTAATAAAACATGAAAATTTGGACCAACAAAAACTTTTGCATTATTTGGCTTTTATTTGGAGTTGGTTTTCTCTCTGTGATCTTCATGTGCTCTTTAAAGTCAACTACTCCACTTTATATACTTCATCTACCTACCACAAACTTCTACTCAATGATCATGCCATGTGTATAGTGCAATATAGTATTTTTCTAACAAAAATAAATTGGCCAAAAAGTATTTTCAAAATTTAGTTTACCAAAAACCCCTGAATTGTGGCTTGCACTACAAGTACTTGATTTAGGGTATGAAAAATATTTCAAAGAGTATATTTGAAACCTAATAGATATAGGATTCCCATAAACCACAAAAATATAATTTTAAAAGTTATTTTCCTTTTTATTTAAAAGCTTTTTCTTAAGGCCAGAAATGGCCTTTAATAGGGAAAAAATATTTTATTGTTTCAAAAATATTTGACAAAAATCAGGGAAACTCTGTGGACATATATTTTCCATATATAAGAGTTTCAACACATGGTCATGTTCAAAATATTGGACAAAACCTCCCAAACCATTTCTGCCCATTTCAAGGATTTGAAATATTTCTATAGGAAATATTTTCATAAAAAATACAAGAAAATTCTAGCAAGTCACATATACATAATATGATGACATTTCAGAGTTTCAGCTCAATCCAAACTGTTTTGGTTCACAAAAGTGCCCCAAAACCATCTTTGTCCAGATTCAAATTTGAACAACTTTGTACTACCAACTTTCTCTCCTTGACCCCAACTTTTGTGAGCATGTTCACATGACCAAATAAAGCCACCAAACTAAGTGGTGCATCAAGGGGAAGTGATTTGCTCAACTAGATCTGCAGAAGTTCATTTCTGCTAATTTCTAGGGTTTACAAAAGTTGCATTGGCAACTTTGCCCAAATGAGCTCAAAATTGGTGGAAGGCCCTAATTATATGCGACATTTCACCCTGTGGAGTCTCATGGCAAATGGAAATCATCTACTTGCCCAAACCAGCATCAAACATCTTGTGCCACTTTAGCAAAATCCCATGTTTGGCCTCTTCCACTAATCTCCATAGGCTCAACTTTCTACCACGACCCCTCCTAGTCCCCCTCTAGCACCTGTGTGCCTTGCTGCCCGAGGAAGCAATGATGAAGGGGGGAGAGCCCCATTTTTCTTCTCTGGACAGTGGAATCCTCCCTCTTTCTCAGCCTCCTTCTCTCCCCTCAGCTTTCCAGAGCATCCAAGGCTCTCCCCAGCTTTTGCCCATGCCCCCTGAAGTTGCCAGACGCAAGTGGACGCACGAGGACGCGGGAAAACCGCGGATGCCAGCCAAAGTCGCGCTCTAGAGCGCCTGGCAGAGCACCCGACCGTTGACGCCACGTCCCCCGACCGCCTCGAGCCTCCCTCGCGTGCCAGTCGATGCCCCTCGACGTCCGCTCCACGCCAGCAGGCCGCCCACTTGATCCCGCGCCCTCCTCTCTCTCCTGCAGTTCGCGCCAAAACGCCGCCCCGCTCGGCCAATGCTCGCGCCGCCCCTGTGGCCCACCCGCAGCTCGTCCTGCTCCTCCTCTCTCTCCCTCGCACCCTAGACCACTCCCACGAACACCCCCGAGCCCTCCATTCCCTCTCTAACGGCCACCTGAGCCGATCCCGCGGGCACCCGTAGGCCGCGCCTACGGTGGACCTTGGCCAACCTATATAAGGCGACCCCGAGCCTCTCTCTCACTCCCTGTCGCTCCCCCACAATCCTAATCAACCTCCCGCACCACCCATTTGCCTCCAGAGCCGCCTGAGCTCGAGATCGAGCTCGAGCTCCGCCGCCTCGGCTCGTCGGTGTTCGCGCAGTACAGGCCTCCTCCACCCCCGTTTTCTCTCGATATGGAACCGCACGGCATCACTGACCCTTTCCCCTCTCTTCCCCACTCTTTTTGCAGCCGGTAATGACCGGAACCACCGACACCCGAAGCACCACCGCCGCGTGACCTCATCGCCGGTGAACCAGGCTGCCCCGGCGACCACCTCCACCACCACCCGAACGGCGACATCCCCCTGAGTCCAACGGTGCTACCCGCTCGACCTGTCATGCCCTGTAGCGTCGCCGGTGAGCTCGCCGACCTCTCTGCCGCGAGGTTAGAGATGACAGGTGGAGCCCACCTGTCATCGTCACCTCTCCCTCGCCCCCCTCTCTCTCGCTGACGCTCGGGCCCCGCCCGTCAGGTTTTAAATTCTGGCGCTCGCGCTGGCTTGCCTTGGCCTTTTCCCCTCTGGACCTGCTGCACTACGACTGTTCTGGCCTAGTTGCACAGTGCTCCTTTTCCTTTTTCTTTTCTATTAGACTTGTAAAAATTCCACAAGATTAAATATTCATCCAAATGCAATAATTCCAACTCCCATATTTTTCTAAAAATCCCACCTATTTAATGGTATAACTTTCATTCATGTCCAACCAACTTTTATGTACTGTTCATATTCAAATTCCAATTTGAATATATTTAAGCCCCTCTGAAAATCCATTTCTCCTATTCTGCCACTCCAAATCTGAAACTAGGAATTTTCCCCTTCTTAGTTTTCACCCTAGTATTTAACAAAAATAAGTTGACATTTTTCTGAGCACTTTGGTTTTTCTATTTTATTATTGCCTTATTTTTCTCGTTATTATTTTGTGACGATAGATTGCGTTGTTGACGAAGGAGTTAGACCAGAAGACTTTGAAGACCCAGAAGACTTTGCTGAGCTAGGCAAGCAGCCCTTTGACCATGTCTAAGAAACCCTTTTTATGCATGTCATATGGCACTTTCATTGCTTGCATCGAAGTCATGATAAAATGGTGACCACTTGAGGTGGTTCGCCTCTGTTGCTTTTCTCGTTGACACTTGCATGATGCATGACCCTACGTTTCTATGAGGGTTATGCGAGTGGGTGTAGTTAGGATGCTAAGTAGCTACTACGCAAATGGGTTGGGTATATGCATGGTGATGGAAGCAAGATTGTTTTCAAAAACTTTTCCAAAACCCCATCGGGTGCCACTTATGCCCGAGGGAGATAATGAGTTGGGTATCCACTTGATGACGAAGTGGTGTACCGAGGCAAGTGTGTGTGTTGTTTTCAAAACGAATTGGTTTAAGTTGCGACCGTTCTTCCAACCTTACATGCGCAACCACTCTACCCTTATATGGGGAAGGGCATTATTGATTACCTAGGCCGATACTAGCTTGGAGCCCGCATTACTAGTGATGGGAGAGTTGTTGTTGCGCTCTCTCGGGACGGGGTCGAGCCAGGTAGGGTGGCCATGACTGTTTTCACAGGGCACCGGACACACCGTTGGTACCCCGTGCTTGTGATGTGAGATGATTATGGAGCGTGGCTCCACGAAAGTGTTATGTGATAATGTTGGGCACGGGGGTTACTACCAATTGAGTGGACTCTATGTTAGTTTCATATAGGGAAAGATAGTAATCGGGTGCTTACCCCATGTACTTGAGGTACCGCAGGTCGTGGAAGACACGAAAGTTCCCCGGATCATGTGGGTAAAGTGTGCAACCTCTGCAGAGTGTAAAACTATTCGAATAGCCATGTCCACGATCAAGGACAATTGGGTAACCGCTCTTGGGCTACGTCCACATGTTTACAAACCAGCATGTGTGTTTGGATAAATGGGAAGAACTACTTGGGTCAAGTCCAAGGACTTGACATGGATGAGTTGGGTTGGAGCCCACTCCCTTTATGTTGATATATGTAACCAGTCCCTATGGTTACTTGAATTCATATGAGGCATGATTTACCAGTTATTGAACATGTCATAACACAACAAAATTAGCTTTCTGCAAAAATTTACCTATGTCATGCATTGTTGTATCTTGAGCCAAAACATGGGTTGCTTGCGAGTACATTCAAAGTACTCATTGGATTGCCACTGGTTATTTAATTGGCCAGGCATGGAAGAACAGGAGTTCGAAGAAGAGTTCTTTGGAGACGAACATGCGAACTAGGACGTTTCCCAGTCAGAATGCCTGTAGGGTTAAGGCAGATGGCACGGGTTCTACTTGTCAACAAAGATTTCCGCTGCTTAAGTTTATTTGGTACTCAGCCCTTATGGCTTTATCTATGTAAGACTTGACCATAATGGTCATAATTTGTGTAAGACGGTATGTATGGATGTAACACTCTTGTTATTCAGCTTCTGTGTGTTCAATGAGCATTGATATCTGGGATCACTGTACACGTGCATGCGGTGATCACGACTTACGAGTCAGGGTCCCCACAGAGCTGGTATCAGAGCCATCCTGACTGTAGGAAGCCTTAGTTAGCATGGACGTTAGTTAGAGTGAGACTATCTACAAAACTACCTACATACCTATGTTTTCTAAAAATATCCCAAACATGGGTCATATCTCCTCTATTGACCGTCATACCCGAGGACTTCCTGACCACTGGATTTCCTGTGCTTCTTGAGGTCAGCCTCAAGAAGTGCCAGTTCAGTCGAGCCCCCACCTTCTCCTATCACGAGCACTGGATCAACAGCGCCAAGAAGGAGTATCATGTGGAGGTAGTCGTGAGGGCGAACGACTCTCCAACAAGCTGGTTCTTTGAAGGACCCCAGATGGCGACCCTGCTCCTTGCCATTGAGACTGCTGCACTCAAGGCGCTGACTCGCCTTCGGGATCTTCTACCAGAGATGGCAAGTGATCCAGCCACTCGTTACCTGCCTTATCATAAGGAGGGTGATGACGAGAGCAGCGCACCAGCTCCACCCATGGAGGAGGGGCATCCCGTCCGTTTCCAGACCTACTTCAGCTTGTGTGCTGACAGCCTGGCATAGCATCTGGCCTCGGAGTCGATGGAGCTCTGGAAGGAACTCCACGAGACTAAGGAACTCCTCCGCCTAGCTCAGGCAAAGGCAGACACGATCAAGAAGGATGGTGCACCCCCTGGACAGCCCGTTGTTGCCTATCGAGGTGGGCGACCCCCACAGGTTATGCATGCCAAGGGATCATCTCAGCCACGCCGTATGACGACGAAGGAATATCGCAACCTCTTCATGGTACTACCGGCGAAGCAGCGCCGTGTTCAGCTCCTCCACTCCCCCACTCCCTCAAGTGACGAAGAAACTGAGACAGATGAAGATGAGGAGGAAGACCCAGAGGAACCAGAATACGTGACCGAGCATTCCACCACTTAGACACCGTTCGGGACTAGGATAGGCCAGCCCGTAACCCTTAAGGTAGGATAGGTCGTGTACCCCCTATGCGAAGTCGAGTCCTTGTAATGGTTCATATGAAACCATGTAGTGTTTTGTTCGTTTTTGATGTGTTTGGTGAACGTCGTACTTTCCTTCGGGAACTTGTGAGCGACTACATCACCCATTTGGATTTTAATGAATGTGTTTGGCCTTTTGGCCCTTGCATGAAAACAATTAGTGTCATTCCGACCCCCTTACTAGGCATCCCATCTATATTGCTTTCCCTCATCTTTCCCAATCATGAGACCTTGACCGCTCCAACAGGATGCCTGTTATAACACGTACTGGTACATCTACCCAGCAGCAAGAAGCAGGAGAAGGAGCCAGTCAGGACCAAACCCAAGGACAAGCTCCACCACCGCCACCGCCTCCAAACATGGACATGGCTTAGCTTATCCAAGCCTTCCGAGAGGAACACCAAGCCAACACTGCAGCCCTCCAGATGATTGCTCAAGCTGTCAATCGCCAGCCGGCGGGGAACGACAATGGATGTTCCAAAGTTGGCGGAGTTCAAGAAGCATGCACCACCCACCTTCATCGAGACTGCTGAACCCCTGGATGCAGACGACTAGGTCCGCACCATTCAGGGTCTGCTGAAACTAGTCGGATGCACTGAGGACCGTGAGAAGGTGGCATATGCTGCTCACTGTCTCGGGGGAACTGCTAGAGCTTGGTGGAATGGATTCAAGGCCATGCATGCTGAGCAAAACATCACTTGGAATGACTTCAAGGCAGAATTCCGCAAGGCCCACATTCCTTCCGGAATCATGGCCATCAAGAAGTGTGAATTCCGAGCCCTGAAGCAAGGTAGTAGCACTGTCAAGGAGTACATGCAGAAGTTCAGTGTCCTGTCAAGATATGGTCCTGAAGATGTTAGCACTGATGCTGCCAAAAGAGAGCGCTTCATGGAAGGCCTTAACCAGACTCTGCAGTTCTTTCTTGTTGTGTGTGACTGCCCAACCTTTCCTGATCTGGTGAATGCTACCTCTTGAGCACTATGTTGGTTTTCCCCGAAGAGGAAGGGATGATGCAGCAAAGTAGCATAAGTAGTTCCCTCAGTTTTTTGAGAACCAAGGTATCAATCCAGTAGGAGGCTACGCGCGAGTCCCTCGCACCTGCACAAAATAAATAAATCCTCGCAACCAACGCAAATAGGGGTTGTCAATCCCTACAAGGCCACTTATGAGAATGAGATCTGATAGATATGATAAGATAATATTTTTGGTATTTTTATGATAAAAGATGCAAAGTAAAATAAAGGCAAAGTAAATAGCAAAGGAAATAACTAAGTAGTAGGAGATCAGTATGATAAAGATAGACCCGGGGGCCATAGGTTTCACTAGTGGCTTCTCTCGAGAGCATAAGTATTCTATGGTGGGTGAACAAATTACTGTTGAGCAATTGACATAATTGAGCATAGTTATGAGAATATCTAGGTATGATCATGTATATAGGCATCACGTCCGAGACAAGTAGACCGACTCATGCCTGCATCTACTACTATTACTCCACTCATCGACCGCTATCCAGCATGCATCTAGAGTATTAAGTTAAAAACAGAGTAATGCCTTAAGCAAGATGACATGATGTAGAGGGATAGACTCATGCAATATGAAGAAAACCCCATCTTGTTATCCTCGATGGCAACAATACAATACGTGCCTTGCTGCCCCTATTGTCACTGGGAAAGGACACCGCAAGATTGAACCCAAAGCTAAGCACTTCTCCCATTGCAAGAAAGATCAATCTAGTAGGCCAAACCAAACTGATAATTCGAAGAGACTTGCAAAGATAACCAATCATACATAAAAGAATTCAGAGAAGATTCAAATATTATTCATAGATAGACTTGATCATACACAATTCATCTATCTCAACAAACACACTGCAAAAAGAAGATTACATCGAATAGTTCTCCACAAGAGAGGGGGAGAACATTGTATTGAGATACAAAAAGAGAGAAGAAGCCATCTAGCTAATAACTATGGACCCATAGGTCTGAGGTAAACTACTCACACTTCATCGGAGAGGCTATGGTGTTGATGTAGAAGCCCTCCGTGATCGATGCCCCCTCCGGCGGAGCTCCGGAACAGGCCCGAAGATGGGATCTCGTGGATACAAAAAGTTGCGGTGGTGGAATTAGGGTTTTGGCTCCATATCTGATTGTTTGGGGGTACGTGGATATATATAGGAGGAAGAAGTACGTCGGTGGAGCAACAGGGGGCCCACGAGGGTGGAGGGCGCGCCTAGTGGGGGTGGGCGCGCCCCCTACCTCGTGGCCTGTTGTTTCCTTTCTTGACGTAGGGTCCAAGTCTCCCGGGTCTTGTTTGTTGAGAAAAGCACATTCCCGAAGGTTTCATTCTGTTTGGACTTCGTTTGATATTCCTTTTCTTCGAAACCCTAAAACAGGCAAAAAACAACAATTCTGGGCTGGGCCTCTGGCTAACAGGTTAGTACCAAAAATAATATAAAAGTGGATAATAAAGCCCAATAATGTCCAAAACAGTAGATAATATAGCATGGAGCAATCAAAAATTATAGATACGTTGGAGACATATCAGTGAACAAGGCACTCATGCTTGAGGACAAGCGACATGCTTTGGACGATACTCGTAAGCGCAAGATGATCAGCAAGGGTATCTCCAGCAACCAGAAGCCTCACCCGTGGCAGCCAGCCCCGGTCAAGCCAACCTATCAACATCCAAGAGCCCCTGCACCTCGCACCAACTATCAGCCTCAGCAGTATGCCAACCCCAGGCCAGCTTTCAACAACCCCAATAACAATGCCGAAAAGAGCAGCAACCTCAATCAAGTCACTTGCTTCGGATGTGGTCAGGCAGGACACTACTCCAAGTATTGCCCCTACAAGAAGCCCGACACCCCGCGCCCCAATACGCAGAACCAAGGCCAAGGCCGTGGGATGCCACCAAGGAACCAAGCTCCCCGCAACCCACCCAACAATGGCAAGGGTCGTGTGAATCATGTCACTGCAGAAGAAGCCCATGAAGACTTGGACGTCGTGCTGGGTACGTTCCTTGTCAACTCAGCACCTGCAACTGTCTTGTTTGATTCTGGAGCTACGCATTCATTTGTCACCCAAAAATTTGCATTAAAAAGTGGCATGACCCCTACACCCCTGAATAACCCTATGGTGGTACAAACCCCTAGAGCAGAGATGAGAGTCAAGATAGGATGTAAAGGAGTCGGGATTGTCATTAACGGGTAGACTTCCTAGCAGACCTTATCATCTTAAGATCGTAAGGCTTGGATGTGATCTTAGGAATGGATTGGCTCATCAAGCACCAAGGCTTGTTAGATTGTGCCAACCGAACTGTCACTGTGACCAATGACCAAGGAGCCGAAGATAAATTTGTCTCCAACCCCTCCTCTACTCAAGCCACCCAAGTCAATTGTCTGACTGAAGTTGGATTGGAGCAACTGCCGGTAGTGTGCGAATACCCCGATGTCTTTCCTGATGAGCTATCGGGAATGCCTCCTGACCGAGACATTGAGTTCATCATCGAGCTCATACTCGGAGCAGGACCCATCTATAAGAAGCCTTATAGAATGGGATCGGAAGAGTTAGCAGAATTGAAGAAGCAACTGGAAGAGCAGTTGAGGAAGGGATTTATCCGCCCTAGTGCCTCCCCTTGGGGATCACCTGTTCTGTTTGTGGCAAAGAAGGACGGTACCATCCGCTTGTGTATTGACTATCGCTCCCTCAATGAAGTTACAATCAAGAACAAGTATCCACTTCCCAAGATTGAAGATCTGTTTGATCAACTCAATGGGGCCAAGGTGTTCTCCAAGATCGACCTCAGATCTGGGTACTACCAGTTGAAAATCAGACCCCAAGATATTCCGAAGACGGCATTTGTAACTAGATATGGCATGTATGAGTGCACGGTCATGTCCTTTGGATTGACCAATGCCCCAGCTTACTTCATGTATCTCATGAATAAGGTCTTCATGAAGTATTTGGACAAGTTTGTCGTTGTCTTCATTGATGACATTCTTGTCTTCTCGAAGACGGAAGAAGAGTACAAGCAACACTTGAGGATGGTCCTAGTCAAGCTTCGAGAGCACCAACTGTATGCAAGTTCAGCAAGTGCGAATTTTGGCTGCGTGAAGTTGGATTCTTGGGTCATGTTTTGACCGAAGAAGGATTGTCGGTCGATCCCGCTAAGATTGAAGCCGTGTCTGAATGGCAATCCCCAAGCAATGTGAAGGAAGTCAGAAGCTTCCTCGGACTCGCAGGATATTACCGCAAGTTCGTTGAAGGATTCTCAAGCATTTCCCGACCCATGATCCAGCTCTTGAAGAAGGACAAGAAGTTTGAATGGATGCCGAAGTGCAAAGAAAGCTTCCAGGAGCTAAAGAAGAGACTGACCACCGTCCCAGTTCTAGCCACACCAGATATACACAAGGAATTTGTGATATATTGTGATGCGTCAAGAACCGGACTGGGAGGTGTCCTGATGCAAGAGAGCAGAGTCGTAGCTTACCTTTCAAGGCAACTACGACCTCATGAAGATAACTATGCTACTTATGAACTTGAGTTGGCAGCTGTAGTTCATGCCCTGAAAACATGGCGACATTACCTCCTAGGGAAGCAGTGTGAGATATACACGGATCACAAAAGTCTGAAGTATATTTTCACTCAGAAGGAATTGAACATGAGACAGAGAAGGTGGCTAGAGTTGATCAAGGATTGTGACCTTAGTGTTCAATACCACCCTGGGAAGGCTAACGTGGTAGCAGATGCATTAAACAGAAAGGCTTGTTCCTTGAACGCTATGATTAAGGAAAGGCTACCCGCCTTGTATGAAGAACTTGAAAGCTTCGGGATGGAACTGGTTGCACCAGGATTCTTGGACAACCTCAAAGTTAGGCCCACCTTGAAGGATGATGTTAAGGAAGCTCAGAAGGGACACGAGAGTATTGAAGGCATCAAGAGGAAGATCAAGGCAGGCAAGGCCCCAGGATTCTCAGAGGATGAGCAAGGAATTGTGTGGTTTGGGAATCGCATTTGCGTACCCAATAAGATTGAGCTCAAGAATTTGATCTTGCAAGAAGCTCATGACACCCCATATTCCATCCACCCTGGAGGAACCAAGATGTATCAAGACCTAAAGGAAAGATTCTGGTGGCATGGCATGAAGAGAGAGATAGCCACTTTCGTCGCTAAGTGTGACATATGCCCAAGGGTCAAAGCTGAACATCAGCGACCCGCTAGATTGTTACAACCTCTCAAGGCGCCTGAATGGAAATGGGATAAAGTCGGAATGGACTTCATCACTGGATTACCCAGGTCAAATAAGGTACATGACTCCATCTGGCTCATAGTCGACCATTTGACCAAAGTAGCCCATTTCATTCCTGTCAAAACTACTTACAAGGGAAACCAGCTAGCCAGCCTCTACATCAACATAATCGTAAGCCTTCATGGTGTTCCCAAGGAGATTGTGTCAGATCGAGGAACCCAGTTTACCTCAAGGTTCTGGAAGAAGTTCCAAGAGGCCATGGGGACCAAGTTTTCCTTCAGCACTACTTTCCACCCACAGACCGGAGGTCAGACGGAACGAGTGAATCAGATACTCAAAGACATGCTCCGAGCCTGTGTCTTAGCATATGGAGCTAGATGGGAAGATTGCCTCCCTTTCGCCGAGTTCTCCTACAACAACAGTTATCAGTCAAGCCTCTGGATGGAACCATTTGAGGTGTTGTACGGACGCAAGTGTCACACACCCCTCAATTGGTCAGATACGGGAGAAGGAGTAGTCTTTGGGCCCGATATCCTCCGTGAAGCAGAAGAGCAAGTCCGGCTTGTCAGAGAGCGTTTGAAGACTGCCAAGTCAAGACAGAAGAGCTATGCTGACTCACGTCATAAAGACATGACCTTCTGAGTTGGAGACCATGTCTATCTCCGGGTCACACCTCTCAAGGGAACCCAGTGCTTCCATGTCAAAGGAAAGCTCGCACCAAGATACATCGGCCCCTTCAAGATCACTGAACGGAAAGGAGAAGTGGCTTACCAGTTGGAACTGCCACCTGAACTATCCGATGTGCACAACGTATTCCACGTGTCACAACTCCGAAAGTGTCTCCAAGTTCCAGACAAGCCTGATCTTTACAAGGACGTCGATCACCAAGCCATTGACCTTCATCCTGATTTGACTTACCGTGAGAGGCCCATCTGCATTGTGGATGAGGCTGAGCGATGCACTCGAAGCCGCACCATCAAGTACTTCAAGGTCCAGTGGAGCAACCACACTGAAGCAGAAGCAACCTGTGAACGTGAAGACCACCTTAGATCCGAGTTTCCGTATCTCTTTAAAGCCTAGTTTAGGAATCTCGGGGACGAGATTCTTGTAAGGGGGGTAGGTCTGTCACACCCTGCATTTTGTAACATGTCATTTGCATTAATAAAACATGAAAATTTGGACCAACAAAAACTTTTGCATTATTTGGCTTTTATTTGGAGTTGGTTTTCTCTCTGTGATTTTCAAGTGCTATTTAAAGTCAACTACTCCACTTTATATACTTCATCTCCCTGCCCCAAACTTCTGACCATGATCATGCCATGTGTATAGTGCAATATAGTATTTTCTTACAAAAATAAATTGGCCAAAAAGTACTTTCAAAATTTAGTTTTCCAAAAACCCTTGAATTGAGGCTTGCACTACAAGTACTTGATTTAGGGTATGAAAAACATTTCAAAGAGTATATTTGAAACCTAATAGATATAGGATTCCCATAAACCACAATATAATTTTAAAAGTTATTTTCCTATTTTATTTAAAAGCTTTTTCTTAAGGCCAAAAATGGTCTTTAATAGGGAAAAATTATTTTATTGTTTCAAAAATATTTGACAAAAATCAGGGAAACTTTGTGGACATATATTTTCCATATATAAGAGTTTCAACACATGGTCATGTTCAAAATATTGGAAAAAACCTCCCAAAACCATTTCTGCCCATTTCAAGGATTTGAAATATTTCTACAGGAAATATTTTCATAAAAAATACAAGAAAACTCTAGCAAGTCACATATACATAATATGATGACATTTCAGAGTTTCAGCTCAATCCAAACTGTTTTGGTTCACAAAAGTGCCCCAAAACCATCTTTGTCTAGATTCAAATTTGAACAACTTTGTACTACCAACTTTCCCTCCTTGACCCCAACTTTTGTGAGCATGTTCACATGACCAAATATAGCCACCACACTAAGTGGTGCATCAAGGGGAAGTGATATGCTCAACTAGATCTGCAGAAGTTCATTTCTGCTAATTTCTAGGGTTTACAAAAGTTGCATTGGCAACTTTTCCCAAATGAGATCAAAATTGGTGGAAGGCCCTAATTATATGTGACATTTCATCCTGTGGAGTCTCATGGCAAATGGAAATCATCTACTTGCCCAAACCAGCATCAAACACCTTCTGCCACTTTACCAAAATCCCATGTTTGGCCTCTTCCACTAATCTCCTTAGGCTCAACTTTCTACCATGACCCCTCCTAGTCCCCCTCTAGCACCTGTGTGCCTTGCTGCCCGAGGAAGCAATGATGAAGGGGGGAGAGCCCCATTTTTCTTCTCTAGACAGTGGAATCCTCCCTCTCTCTCAGCCTCCTTCTCTCCCCTCAGCTTTCCAGAGCATCCAAGGCTCTCCCCAGCTTTTGCCCACGCCCCCTGCAGTTGCCAGACGCAAGTGGACGCGCGAGGACGCGGGAAAACCGCGGATGCCGGCCAAAGTCGTGCTCTAGAGCGCCTGGCAGAGCACCCGGCCGTTGACGCCGTGTCCCCCCGACCGCCTCGAACCTCCCCCGCGTGCCAGTCGATGCCCCTCGACGTCCGCTCCACACCAGCAGGCCGCCCACTTGATCCCGCACCCTCCTTTCTCTCCTGCAGCTCGCGCCAGAACGCCGCCCCGCTCGGCCAATGCTCGCGCCGCCCCTGTGGCCCACCCACAGCTCGTCCTGCTCCTCCTCTCTCTCCCTCGCACCCTAGACCACTCCCACGAACACCCCCGAGCCCTCCATTCCCTCTCTAACGGTCACCTGAGCCGATCCTGCGGGCACCCGTACGCCGCGCCTACGGTGGACCTCGGCCAACCTATATAAGGCGACCCCGAGCCTCTCTCTCACTCCCTGTTGCTCCCCCACAATCCTAATCAACCTCCCGCACCACCCATTTGCCTCCAGAGCCGCCTGAGCTCGAGATCGAGCTGGAGCTCCGCCGCCTCGGCTCGTCGGTGTTCGCGCAGTACAAGCCTCCTCCACCCCCGTTTTCTCTTGATATGGAACTGCACGACATCACCGACCCTTTCCCCTCTCTTCCCCACTCTTTTTGCAGCCGATAACGACCGAAACCACCGACGCCCGAAGCACCACCGCCACGTGACCTCATCGCCGGCGAACCAGGATGCCCCGGCGACCACCTCCACCACCACCTGAACAGCGACATCCCCCCGAGTCCAACGGTGCTACCCGCTCGACCTGTCGTGCCCTGTAGCGTCGCCGGTGAGCTCGCCGACCTCTCTGTTGCGAGGTTAGAGATGACAGGTGGAGCCCACCTGTCATCCTCACCTCTCCCTCGCCCCCCTCTCTCTCGCTGACGCCCGGGCCCCGCCCGTCAGGTTTGAAAATCTGGCGCTCGCGCTGGCTCGCCTTGGCCTTTTCCCCTCTGGGCCTGCTGCGCTACGGCTGTTCTGGCCTAGTTGCACAGTGCTCCTTTTCCTTTTTCTTTTCTATTAGACTTGTAAAAATTCCACAAGATTAAATATTCATCCAAATGCAATAATTCCAACTCCCATATTTTTCTAAAAATCCCACCTATTTAATGGTATAACTTTCATTCATGTCCAACCAACTTTTATGTACTGTTCATATTCAAATTCCAATTTGAATATATTTAAGCCCCTCTGGAAATCCATTTCTCCTATTTTGCCACTCCAAATACGAAATTAGGAATTTTCCCCTTCTTAGTTTTCACCCTAGTATTTAACAAAAATAAGTTGACATTTTTCTGAGCACTTTGGTTTTTCTATTTTATTATTGCCTTATTTTTCTCGTTATTATTTTGTGACGATAGATTGCGTTGCTGACAAAGGAGTTAGACCAGAAGACTTTGAAGACCCAGAAGACTTTGCTGAGCTAGGCAAGCATCCCTTTGACCATGTCTAAGAAACCCTTTTTATGCATGTCATATGGCACTTTCATTGCTTGCATCGAAGTCATGATAAAATGGTGACCACTTGAGGTGGTTTGCCTCCGTTGCTTTTCTCGTTGACACTTGCATGATGCATGACCCTATGTTTCTATGAGCGTTATGCGAGTGGGTGTAGTTAGGATGCTAAGTAGCTACTACGCAAATGGGTTGGGTATATGCATGGTGATGGAAGCAATATTGTTTTCAAAAACTTTTCCAAAACCCCATCGGGTGCCACTTATGCCCGAGGGAGATAATGAGTTGGGTATCCACTTGATGACGAAGTGGTGTACCGAGGCAAGTGTGTGTGTTGTTTTCAAAGCAGATTGGTTTAAGTTGCGACCGTCATTCCAACCTTACATGCGCAACCACTCTACCCTTATATGGGGAAGGACATTATTGATTACCTAGGCCGATACTAGCTTGGAGCCCGCATTACTAGTGACGGGAGAGTTGTTGTTGCGCTCTCTCAGGACGGGGTCGTGCCAGGTAGGGCGGCCATGACTGTTTTCACAAGGCACCGGACGCACCATTGGTACCCCGTGCTTGTGATGTGAGATGATTATGGAGCGTGGCTCCACGAAAGTGTTATGTGATAATGTTGGGCACGGGGGTTACTTCCAATCGAGTGGACTCTATGTTAGTGTCGTTTAGGGAAAGATAGTGATCGGGTGCTTACCCCGGGTACTTGAGGTATCGTGGGTCGTGGAAGACACGAAAGTTCCCCGAATCTTGTGGGTAAAATGTGCAACCTCTGCAGAGTGTAAAACTATTCGAATAGCCATGTCCACGGTCAAGGACAGTTGGGTAACCGCTCTTGGGCTACGTCCACATGTTTACAAACCAGTGTGTGTGTTTGGATAAGTGGGAAGAACTACTTGGGTCAAGTGCAAGGACTTGACATGGATGAGTTGGGTTGGAGCCCACTCCCTTTATGTTGATATCTGTAACCAGTCCCTATGGTTACTTGAATTCATACGAGGCATGATTTACCAGTTATTGAACATGTCATAACACAACAAAATTAGCTTTCTGCAAAAATTTACCTATGTCATGCATTGTTGTATCTTGAGCCAAAACATGGGTTGCTTGCGTGTACATTCAAAGTACTCATTGGCTTGCCACTGGTTATTTAATTGGCCAGACATGGAAGAATAGGAGTTCGAAGAAGAGTTCTTTGGAGACGAACATGCGAACTAGGACGTTTCCCAGTCAGAATGCATGTAGGGTTAAGGCAGATGGCACGGGTTCTACTTGTCGATGAAGATTTCCGCTGCTTAAGTTTATTTCGTACTCAGCCCTTATGGCTTTATCTATGTAAGACTTGACCATAATGGTCATGATTTGTGTAAGACGGTATGTATGGATGTAAGACTCTTGTTATTTAGCTTCTGTGTGTTCAGTGAGCATTGATCTCTGGGATCACTGTACACGTGCATTCGGCGATCACGACTTACGAGTCAGGAGGGGAAGCGGGCATGGATGATGCTGCTTATTGCGCGACAACACTGCACAAGAGTAGATGTGCATCAGCTGACCCCAGTGACACTGAGACTGCAGCTGCTCGTGATGATGCTATATCTGATCTATCTGGAATGAAAGACAGACTTAAGGGTGTGCTTACACATTATGAAGGTACATTAAAATGTGCAACATCCTGGGTTTGCCCACCCTTCTTGGAAGATGGCCTCTTCTTGGACAATGTGCCATTGAAGCTGGGCTGTGTGAAGTGCTCTGTGACTAAAGTAAAGCCTGGATTCAATGAATTTTCCTTGAAGAATGTCCTAGGAGACTTCAATGAGAAAAGGACCTTGGGAGAAACACTGTTACATCACATCCAGTGGACACGAAAGGAAATAGAGTTCATCGATGAGATTCCTGAAGGCCCGCCAAGAGCAACCACTATCGCCCCCTCAAATGGTGACGCTCTCCTTGCCACAATAGCTCACGCGGGCTGATGCATCAACCTGTGATCAGCCGGCCGGACTTTGTGGCGTACAGACCATGTCATCCTCCACCCCCAAGCATCCAGTGGCAAGGCCTACAATTGCTGATGACGCATGCCCGTTTTAGATGCCGGTCGCTGAGGCAGCGAGGGGAGACCCAGCTGTAGCACATGCTCAGCAGACCAACCTGGTGGAACAGACTGCTAAGCAGTCTGATGCTTCGGAACCACCTGCTAAGCAGTCTGTAGGTCTAGAATCGACTGCTCATCAGTCCGTTGGTCCGCAGGCGCGTGATTAGCATACCAATGCGTCAGCACTACCTGCTCAGCAAACCAACGCGTTGGCACGGCCTCCTCAGCATACCGACAAGTTGGCACCACCTGCGCGGAAACCCGACATAGCTTCAATGCATGGTCAGTAGTCCGATGCCTTTGCTCCTACAGCCCAGTAGTTCGTCATAGCAGCACCGCCAGCTCAGCGGTCCGGCATAGATAAACCGTCTGCTAAGCAGTCAGTCCAAGCTTCATTGTCTGCTCGGCAGTCTATCGTGCAGGCAACTAGATGCTCTGCCGGAAATGCTTCAAGTACCAATAAGGAAGTGGCCAAAAAGGCTACACCCACGACCACGAGGAAGCGCAGTGAGAGAGTGAAGAGGAAAGAGAATGATTGCCTCTTACTTGCAGATTGTTCGAATCAGGGAGTAATATTATTTTTGACGCCATGGGTGATGAAGAAGTACGTTTGTTGCTTGCTAAAAGTAAAGCAAGTGTACTTGAACCACACAATTGCGTCCATGGCCAACCATTTCTTGTTGGCGAATACTTTGATGAGTGTAGCTCCAATTGCCGCGAGTTACATGAATATTGCATGGATCAAATGTCAGAAGGTCATCACCATTTGCTACTCCACTACAACCGAGATCATTTCTGACAGGATGCTGGTTCCATCATTGTGAGTTTCGAGGACTTACATCTCTTCTTCAACTTCAACATGCTCGATGCCACTTGAGGGAGTCCTGGATTAGGGGGTCTCCGGACAGCCGGACTATATCTTTCAGCCAGACTATTAGACTATGAAGATACAAGATTGAAGACTTCGTCTCGTGTCCGGATGGGACTCTACTTGGCGTGGAAGGCAAGCTAGGCAATACGGATATGTATATCTCCTCCTTTGTAACCGACCTTGTGTAACCCTAGCCCTCTCCGGTGTCTATATAAACCGGAGGGTTTTAGTCCGTAGGACAACACACAATCATACCATAGGCTAGCTTCTAGGGTTTAGCCTCTCTGATTTCGTGGTGATCTACTCTTGTACTAACCATATCATCAATATTAATCAAGCAGGACGTAGGGTTTTACCTCCATCAAGAGGGCCCAAACCTGGGCAAAACTTCGTGTCCCCTGCCTCCTGTTACCATCCGCCTAGACGCACAGTTCGGGACCCCCTACCCGAGATCCGTCGGTTTTGACACCGACATTGGTGCTTTCATTGAGAGTTCCTCTGTGTCGTCGCCATTAGGTTTGATGGCTCCTATGATCATCGATGGCGATGTAGTCCAAGGTGAGACTTTTTTCCTTGGACATATTTTTGTATTCGGTGGCTTTGCACTGCGGGCCAATTCGCTTGGCCATCTGGAGCAGATTGAAAGCTACGCCCATGGACATCAGGTCAGGTTTGGAAGCTTAAACTACACGACCGATGTCCGCAGAGACTTGATCTTCGACGAATTCGAGCCTCTGCCTTGTGCGTCATGCAGTCATGATGAGTACGATTTGGCTCTACCATCAGATAGTGTTCAGGAGATCGCACCGGCAGCCGCTCCGACCCTCAATTCGGAGCCAGTTGCGCCGTCCATGGACGGGTGGATGGACCCCGCCATAGAGGCCTTACCCTCATCGGCAATCGAGCCGAACATCGACCTTACTCTGCACGAGAGCCGTGTTGACAAACTGCCGGATCTCTCTCCGGCCACGGATTCCGAACCGCCGGCGCCCGTTCCTAGCAAATCCGATTGGGCTCCGATCATGGAGTTTACCTCCACGGATATTTTTCAACACTCGCCCTTTGGCAACATACTGAACTCGTTAAGGTCTATATCCTTGTCAGGAGGATCCTGGCCGAACTATGTCCGGCAGGATTGGGATGCGGACAACGAAGAAATTCGCGGCCTGCCCACCACCCACTTAGTAGCCACTGTCGATGACTTAACCGACATGCTCGACTTTGACTCCGAAGACATCGGCGGTATGGACGACGATGCGGGAGACGAACATGAACCACTACCCACATGGCGGTGGAAAGCCACCTCATCATATGATATATACATGGTGGACACACCCAAAGAAGGCAATGGCGACGAGACAGCGGAGGATGACCCCTCCAAGCAACCCAAGCACCGACGTCAGCGGCACCGCTCTAAGTCCCGCCAAAGCAAAAGTGGTGATACCGACACAGGAGATAATAACACTCCAGATAGTGCCGAAGACAACAACAATACCCTCCAGCAAGATTTAGAGCAGGAGGATGGAGGAGCCAGCCCTCCTGAGAAAGCGGCAGATGAAGAGGCGGAGGATGATAATTACATACCCCCTCCGAAGACGAGGCAAGCCTTGGCGATGACGAATTCGTCGTGCCAGAGGATCCCGTTGAACAGGAGCGCTTCAAGCGCCGGCTTATAGCCATGGCAAATAGCCTTAAAAAAGCAGTAGCAGCTTCAAGCTGATCAAGATCTGCTAACTCACAGATGGACCGAAGTCCTGGCGGCCGAGGAATATAAACTCGAATGCCCCCCCCCCAAGAGTTACCCAAAATGCAGGTTGCTACCCCGACTAGTGGAAGAAGCGTACGACGCGGCTGATCGGCCACCTCGTGGCCGTGATAGAGAGGCATTCCAACCAAAAACTCAGCCTGCACCCCAGTGCCATTCAAATAAAAAGGCATGGGGAAATACGCCAGACCTGCGAGACGTATTGGAGGACAAAGAAAAACATGCAAGATCGATCTACGGATCACGAGGGCACACCACTATGCGAGAGGATAAACGTCACACCGGATACAGTAAGAGTCAATCCGGCTGGGCCGAACACAACGGGCAAGACCCATTCGAGCTGTGTCGCGATATAGCCCAATACAAAGGCGTCGCACACCCCCTATGCTTCACAGACGAAGTAATGGATCATCAAATCCCAGAGGGTTTCAAACCTATAAATATTGAATCATACGACGGCACAACAGATCCTGCGGTATGGATCGAGGATTTCCTCCTCCACATCCACATGGCCCGCAGCGATGACTTACACGCCATCAAATACCTCCCACTAAAGCTCAAACGACCAGCGTGACATTGGCTTAACAACTTGCCAGTAGAGTCCATTAGCTGTTGGGAAGATCTGGAAGCCGCATTCCTCGACAACTTTCAGGGCACTTATGTGCGACCACCAGATGCCGATGACTTGATCCACATAATTCAGCAGCTAGAAGAATCGGCCAGGCAATTCTGGACACGGTTCCTAACAAAGAAAAATCAAATCGTCGACTGTCCGGATGCAGAGGCCCTAGAATCTTTCAAACACAACATCTGCGACGAGTGGCTAGCCTAGCACCTTGGTCAGGAAAAGCCGAAATCTATGGCAGCCCTCACGACACTCATGACCCGCTTTTGCGCGGGAGAAGACAGCTGGCTGGCTCACTGTAACAATATGTCAAAGAACCATGGTACTTCGGATACCAAGGACGGCAATAGCAGGTCAAGTCGCAACAAACATAAGCGCCACATCAACAATGATAATACTGAAGAGACGACAGTCAATGCCGGATTCAAAGGCTCTAAACCTGGTCAGCGGAAAAAGCCATTCAAAAGAAGCACTCGGGGCCCGTCCAGTTTGGACCGTATACTCGATCGCTCGTGTCAAATACACGGCACCCCCGACAAGCCAGCCAACCACACCAACGGGGATTGTTGGGTGTTCAAGCAGGCCGGCAAGTTAATTGCTGAAGACAAAGATAAGGGGCCACATAGCGTTGACGAGGAAGAGCCCCGACAGCCGAACACCGGAGGACAGAAGAGGTTCCCCCCACAAGTGCAGACGGTGAACATGATATACGCAACCCACATCCCCAAGAGGGAGCAGAAGCGTGCGCTCAGGGACGTATATGCGTTGGAGCCAGTTGTGACGCCCCCGATTCAATCGTACACTAATCATGCACGCAAATGTGTACGATCAAGATCAGGGACTCACGGGAAGATATCACAACACAACTCTACAAATAAAATAAGTCATACAAGCATCATAATACAAGCCAGGGGCCTCGAGGGCTCGAATACAAGTGCTCGATCATAGACGAGTCAGCGGAAGCAACAATATCTGAGTACAGACATAAGTTAAACAGGGTGCCATAAGATGGCTAGCACAAACTGGGATACAGATCGAAAGAGGAGCAGGCCTCCTGCCTGGGATCCTCCTAGGTCACTCCTGGTCGTCATCAGCGGGCAGCACGTAGTAGTAGGCACCTCCGGTGTAGTAGGGGTCGTCGTCGACGGTGGCGTCTGGCTCCTGGACTCCAGCATCTGGTTGCGACAACCAGGTAGAAGGGAAAGGGGAAAAGAGGGAGAAAAGCAACCGTGAGTACTCATCCAAAG